>NC_068285.1:47550529-47815800 GCF_025860055.1 Xyrauchen texanus
GTCCACATAGAAAATAATATCTAAATGTAAAGCAAATGCTTCAAAAATAAACTGTTACATCTGCTCCCTCAAGTATTTTACTGAAGACAGCAAAACTCAGCTCAGCTGAGAGAGTGTAGGACCACACAACACAAGTAGCACACAACAGACAGTTTAATCAAAGATGCATAGCACATATTCCACAAAGCTAACTCTCTCTTTAGGCTAAAGATTTGCCAATCATCATCAAGGAGCTGTGTGCACTAGCCACAGACTGCAGAGTAAATAAAATATATTTTTTATATTTATAATCTACAGTATTATATAGACAAATGTGCTGCAATTGGGCTTGGCATACACTGCTAAAACGTGACAATATATACTCCACTGTCCCTTTTTTCTTTAAGAGGTCAGCCACTATTGCTCATTGTAATGTTAAGCTAATGGAAAACAGTTACATCTAAAAACACAAACTGTCAGCTATTGGCTCTCCATAGGGATCCTAAAGTCAGTGGGTTAGGTCAGTGCATTTTACATCTGGTACAACAGTTCACTGTGGCTTATGGTGCAGTCAAGGCAGCTGCAATTCAGTTGGTGAAGAGCAATCTGAAATTTTGTGGCTGCATACGCTCTCTCCTCATTAGGAACTACTGAAAAAAGATGCTGATGCTTAGAAAAGAAATGCTATGTGGACACAGCCTAAGGCAGAATCTAATGTTTATACTTGTCTACATTTTGTAGACAAGTGTCCAATAACTTTTGAGCCATTGTAATGAATGCATGTTTTAAACAGACACAGATGGAATTCAAACACAGATGGAATTCAAACACAGTTTGGAATTCAAACACAGTTTTTGTTTTACAAAAAAGTAAGAAATTAATTAAAGAAAATTTGTAATATCTTGGCCATATATTTAGGTTGTGAAAATGGTTTAAGAAAGGTATCTAATACTGGTTAGATGGTTAGATCCCCATGGCCACCACCATTGTGTCCTTGAGCAAGGCACTTAACTCCAGGTTGCTCCGGGGATTGTCCCTGTAATAAGTGCACTGTAAGTTGCTTTGGAGAAAATATTTGTTTGGCAACTGCATCTGAGAAAAGCATTTAAAGTATGTTCCACATGACTCTTTTGGTGTTTGTCCTCCAACGGCACCCAGAACAGATATCTGAAAGGACAAAAATACATGATATAAAATATATTATTCTGTTTTGATGAATTATCTCAAAATATAGAAGAGAGCAGTGGATATAATATAGGCACAGAGTAAATTTGTTCAGCAATCATGAAGAAGCTTTAGATAATGAATAAAAAAAATACCATGTATTGTGAGGCATTTCAGCCACAGGAGTTTCTGTCCTCTATCGTGCAGCAAGATTATTGACAGCAGCAGGAAGCTGCATTTGCTGTTCCTTCACATGTTCCAACAATGTAAGGACTTGCAGCTGAGTATCTACAAAAAGCATTAAGGAAGCATTTAAAGACCAAAAATGGTCTAGGTTACTAGTGTAACCCCCGTTCCCTGATGGAGGGAACGAGACATTGTGTCAATTGTAGTGACACAAGGGGCTTCTTTCGGGAGCCTCGGATACCTCTGAATATGAAAAAGGCCAATGCCAAATTGGCAAACAGAATTTGCGGCTGGGGCCATCTAGCTATAACATGCATCAGGGAAGGCATTCTTTTCCAGTCCTATTCTTTCAGGGGGAAAAGACCCAGCGGAGACCACATTCTGCCCAGGCTGGGGAGGTAAAAATGCAGCAAATACGTCATGCGGGCCTGTTAAGCCACACATGGAAGTGGCGCGGTAGTATGTCCTGCCTAATGAGGGAGGAGCTTTACAAATACGGCAACCAGGCAGAGGGGACTGCCCAAGGGAGACGTGGGTCTGCCTGACAGGTGGACCATACCGCAGAAAATACATCACAGGGGGTTACCATTATAACTGGCACCTATGGAGTAAGAACACCCAGGGAGCACGAGTTTGAGGGCTCACCTGCTAAAAGTGCACATGTTTGCCTTCAGTGAGGGAAAGGTGCTAGCACAAGTGGTATACCCGGTCAGTCGTGTTACCGAAGTTCTACAGGCTCAGACCTGACAAAACATGGGATCAATCAACCCGGAGATTGTAGAATCTCGCAAAGGTATTGGGTGTTGCCCAGCCTGCTGCTCTACAGATGTCTGCTAGAGAGGTGCTGTTGGCCAGTGCCCATGAGGATGCCACACTTCTTGTACAGTGTGCTTGAACCCTCAAAGGGGCGGGCACGACATGGGTCTGATAGGCCAATACAATGGCGTCGGCCACCCAGTGGGTGAGCCTCTGTTTGGAGAGAGTGCTCCCTTTCCGCTGTCCACCAAATTAAACAAAGAGCTGCTTAGAGAATCTAAAGCTCTGCGTGTGGTCCAAATAGGTATGCACAGCAATGATAAGGCTGGATCTGCCTCCTCCTGGGGCAGCTTGCAGGTTCACTACCTGGTCCCTCAAAGGGGTTGTAGGAACCTTGGGCACATAGCCCAGTCGAGGTCTTAGGATGACATGAGCATCTACCGGACTGAACTCCAGGCAAGTGTCGCTTGCAGAGAACGCTTGCAGGTCTCTAACCCTCTTGATGGAAGCGTCTTCTGGGAGAGGGCACTTAACTCGACTGATTCTAGTGGCTAGAAGGGGGTTCTCTGAAGAAGGACCATGGAGAGATCCCACAAGGAGAACAGGCATGACCTGGGAGGGTTTAACCTCCGGGCACCTCTTAAAATCCTGATGATCAGGTCTAGCTTCCCTAGGGACTTACCGTCCACCGCATCATGGTGGGCCGCTATAGTGGCTACATATACCTTTAAGGAGGAGGGGGGACAGACGCACCTTCAGCTTTCCCTGTAGGAATGAGAGCACTGACCCGACTGCACACCTCTGCAAGCCTTCAGATTGGGAAGAACACCAATTTGCGAACAGGTGCCACTTTAGGGCGTAAAGCTGCCTGGTAGAGGGAGCTCTGGCTTGGTTGATCGTGTCTATGACAGCTGGTGGTAGACCACTCAGATTTTCCACATCCTGTCCAGGGGCCAGACATTGAGGTTCCAGAGGTCTGGGTGCGGATGCCAGAGGGTGCCCCGTCCCTGAGAAAGAAGGTCTTGTTTTAGAGGGACTGCAGTGCCTATTTTGATCGATGAGAGGCAATTCAGCACTGACTGTGCATGCTCGTTTGTGAGGCACGCTATCACTGAGACTGAGTCTAACTCCATGCCGAGAAAAGAGATGATATGAACTGGGGAGAGCTTGCTCTTTTCCCAGTTGACCAGAAGCCCTAGATGTCTGAGGTGCCTGAGCACCTGGTCCCTGTGAGCACATAGTGCCTCTTGATAGTGAGCTAAGATCAGCCAGTCGTCGAGGTAGTTGAGTATGCGGATGCCCGCCTCCCTTAGCGGGGAAAGGGCGGCCTCTGCAACCTTCGTGAAGATGCGAGTGGACAGGGACAGGCCGAAGGGGGGGACCTTGTACTGGTACGCCCGGCCCTCAAAAGCGAACCATAGAAAGGGTCAGTGTCGGGGCAAAATTGAGATGTGAAAGTATGTGTCCTTCAGGTCTACTGCTGCAAACCAATCTTGATGCCGGACGTACTTGAACAAGAGTTTGTGTAGAGCCCGGTTGAGAACTTGCAGGTCCAAAATTGGTCTCAACCCACCTCCTTTTTTGGGTATGATGAAGTAAGTGCTGTAGAAACCCTTCTCCATCTCAGCTGGAGGGACAGGCTCTATCGCATCCTTTTGCAAAAGGGTAGCGATTTCACGCCGCAGGGTGCTGGCTTTTTCGCCATGCACCGAAGTGAGGCAGATGCCACTGAAACGGGCGGATACCTGAAGAACTGAATCACGTGAGCCGAAGTGGGATGGTCCTGGCCAGCCAGCGCAACGGGTTGGAAAGCGTAAGCCATGTGTCCAAGCTCTGTGCGAGGGCGCTAAGAGGATGATCACTTTTGACAGCTGTGGGGCTTCACAGCAGTGGGGAGCAGGTAGTGTTGCATCGGGAGGCAAAGTTAGCGCCCTGAGGCATGTGCCTTCAGGGTCCTTGAGGAGGTTCGTGATGGGGAGCGCCCACTTCCTGTGGGTTGCTCTATGCCGGGGCTGAGAGCTGGGCCCTGGTTGAGGCAGAGCTTCCTGCTGGTTTCCTGCTGCCACAGGGGGACACCCTCATCCAGCAGATGGGGCTCGGCTGGATGTAGACTGGCGCCAAGGTAGGATGTGTTGGATGGCATCCGTCTGCTTTTTCATCACGGAAAATTGGGGGGGCGTTGTCAGATTTCCGCATCTCGACCAAGTTCAGCCATAGATGATGTTCCTGGACCACAAGGGTGGCCATCGCCTGTCCGAGTGCCCGCGCTGTGACCTTCATGGCCCAGAAGGTGAGCTCAGTAGCTGAGCACAGTTCCTGCAGCACATCAGGATCAGCAATTGAGCGTGCTGGGGCGGGTGGTTCGTGGGGATTTACCCAGCAAATTTGCGCTCGCTGAACCCCCAAATCGCCTCCATCGCCAGCCAGGTCGTCCTCAATCCCGTGGGAAGAAGGAGCAATGCGGGGGGCAGTGGCTGGAGTGGAATTCCCTTGAGAAAGGTAAGCCATGACCGCAATGATTCCATGGTCAAGTTCTCGCAACAAGTACATGAGCCATCCAGAAACGCTGCCTTGGTGTGATCACATCCCAGACACAAAAGGCAGCGCCTATCACCGCCAGAAGCGGAGAGATATCTGCCGCATCCAGGAACAATGCAAAGGCGGAAGGGCAGCTTGACAAAGACGCTCGACGCCAATGCGTTGACTCTTGTAGAGAAAACAATGCTGTTTTAAAGGAGTTGTTGCTCTTTTAGGACGCTGTCGAAGCACCCAGGGCGTGGACTGCACTGGCATGCAGAGGGGGAGAATGCCTCTGGCAATGTGCCGTAGATCAAATAGCAAAGCTCTCTTAGAGGTGAGTGGAACAGTAGTGAGATTTTCAGCTCGCTAAACACAAAACCGCCGGCTCTGAAGAAAGAATCTGACTGAACAGATGCACAATCCCTACCTTTTAAACCCGTATGTCCGGGGCGGACATGCAAATTCTGTTCGCCAATTGTTTGACATTGGCCTTTTTCATATTCAGAGGTATCCAAGGCTCCCAAAAGAAGCCCCTTGTGTCACTATAATCGACACAACGCCGAAAGTGAGTGACAGAAGGGGAACCCAAGTTTTCTTAATGTAAAAATTGGATAGACACAGAATGTTTAAAATTGAAAGGATTTTACCAGAGCAAGGAATAGGTCCAGTGCCTGTCTTCCCCAGTCTAAATGTGGGCCTAAAGGAATGCTCATCTGACAGAGACATGGCAGAGATCTGGCCCATAGGGCTTGACGGCAGCATGTGAGAGATAGGCGTAGCAACTGGAGGCACAGAGGCTGGGGAGAGGCAAGATTAACTAATTATTTTTGCCCATAAGTGATCACTTCGATGAGCAAAGCTTGCAAGCAAAAAATTATACAAAAATTTTACCTTCTTCTCTTCTTCTCTTTATATACCTCTCTGGCTCATTGTCAGAATCTGTATCACCAACGATTTGCCTAACAAATAAAACTAATCACAACTAAGCAGAATTAATTTTTTATTTAATTTCATTTAATTTCATTTACCGTAATTTCCGGACTATAAGCCGCAACTTTTTTCCCACGCTTTGAACCTCAAGGCTTATACAATGACGCTGCTAATATATGGATTTTTCCCGCTTTCAAATTTTATAAAAAATAAAATAAAAAAACATTCTGTGACGTGCTCAGTTTTTGGTGGCGTGAAGCTTTCATTAGACCAATGAAATTGCCGAACGGGTTAAGGTCAAAACAACTTTTTTTCTTTACTGTTTAGATTAAATCGAAGCGCTCAAACTTCCCATCAATCTGATTACGGTGGTCATTTTGTCACCCTCAAGACACGGAGAAATGCATATGATGCAGCTTTCAGGTTGAAGGCGATTGATCTGGCTGTTGAAAAGGAAATAGAGCTGCTGCACGGGAGCTTGATCTTAATGAGTCGATGATAAGACGTTGGAAACAGCAGCGTGAGGAATTGACTCAGTGCAAAAAGACAACTAATCTGAGGCTATTCAACTCCGACAATCGAAGGAGATGACTTCAGTGGTTTCAGTGCACAGGACGAGGAAGATAGTAACCAATTACTTTCTTGGTAGGCTACGGTTTACTGCAAATGTTTTATTACAAGCCGTGTGTGGCACCGGTGTCTAATTTCAAGTGCCCTGCTTCACGTGTCCTTCTTGGGAAAACTGTCACACACTGACAAATTAGACACCGGTGTTAGACATAATTTAGCTCAGGTGTAAGCGCTCTTACCGCTTTTCTCTCCGGACGGGCGCTTGACCACGCCCCGCTGCCACACCGTGTTTCGTTAAAGCCTATTTATTTTTGTTACAAGCCGTGTTTCGTTAAAGACTGAGTAAAGTTCATTTGTTTCAATGTACCGTTAGGCACCTGCGCTTATAGACAGGTGCGGCTTATTTATGTTTAAAATAATATTTTATTTAAAAATCAGTGGGTGCGGCATATATTCAGGTGCGCTCAATAGTCCGAAATTACGGTATTTATTTATAAAGCACAAATAAACACAACATAAGTTGACCACTGTGCTGTACAGAACCAGGTTATAAAATAAAACAAGTAGAATAGAAAATCAATAATACAAAAATAAGAATGAGAAAGTAAATAAGAAATAATAACATAGTCAAATTATGATAAATTTAAAGCCAAAGTAAAAAGGTAAGACTTTAACTTATATTTAAAATCATGTAGGTAGATGGCAGAGCTAACTGACAGAGGTAGGCTGTTCCATAATTTAGGGCCAGCAATCGCAAATGCACAGTCACCTCTCAGCTTTAATCTTGATCTGGGAAAGGACAGAATGTTCTAATCAGCGGATCGTAGATATTTTGCTTAGTAGGTCTGACAGATAGACAGGCACTAGGCCATTTAGTGACCTTAATAATACCTTAAAATCAATTCTATAACACACTTACAACCAATTTAAAGACCTTAAAATCTGAGTGATATGCTCACATTTTACGCACCCCAGTTAAAAGTCTGGAAGCAGCTTTGGACCATTTGAAGCCATAAAATAGAGGACTTGAATATTCCGGTATATAAAGAATTACAATAATCCAAGTGTGATAAAATGAAGACATGGATAACTCTCTCAAGGTCTTTAAAAGATAAAAAAGACTTAACTTTGGCCAGAAGTTTCAGATGAAAAAACTTGACTTAAACACTGAATTAATATGTTGATCAAACTTGAGGGAAGAATCAAAAATCACTCCGAAGTTTTTGACAGCTGGTTTAACAGATTGCCAAGATTAAGATTTGTATTACCTTTAACTACAGTGGGCCCAAACACAATAACTTCCGCTTTGCTCTCATTTAAGTTTAAGTTCGATGACACCCAAGATCTAATATCGGCCAAACATTCAAGCAGGGTTTCCAGACCTTTCTTGTCATTTTGTTTCATCGGCAGATACATTTGTGTGTCATCTGCATAAAAATAGAAAGCCACTCCATGCTTCCTTAAAATTGACAATAGAGAGAGTATATAAAGTGAAAAAATGGTGGGAGCAAGAATGGAGCCATGAGGGACACCACAGGTAATGGGAGCTACAGAAGAAACAGAACATCCAATACCTATGGAAAAAGTTATATCGCTAAGATAAGAATTGAACCAACAAAGGGCACTTCCTCAGATACCCACACAGTGTTCCAAGAGCGACATAAGAATCCCATGGTCAACAGTGTCAAACGCTGAACTCAAATCTAATAGCAATAAAATTGCAGAATGCCCAGTTTCAAAGGATAGCAAGATGTCATTTAAAACCCTTAGGAGAGCTGATTCAGTGTTTTTCCTAAAACAGACTGAAATTTTTCAAGAAACTTGATCCAACAACTTTCTCCAAACTCTTTGCAAGAAAAGGTAGATTTGAGATTGGTCTAAAATTAGATAAATAATGCTTTTGGCTTTTTCAGTAATGGTTTCACCAAGGCATGTTTAAAATATGCTGGAACAGACCCAGATAAAAGGCTGTTATTTACTACTGATAAGATCAACATCCGAACACTATCAAATATTTGTTTAAAAAAGTACGTAAGAACAATATCAAGGGAAGAGGTGGTGGGCTTCAACTAAGCAACTATGTTCATGAAGAAGGACATAGAGATCGGCTCCAATGTATTTAAGAGCATGGTGCAGCTGGGAGGATCCAAATGATCATCTGTTGAGGGCACAATTGACTGTCTAATCACTGCTATTTTATCCACAAAGAATTTCAGAAAATGTTTACATAGAGTGGAAGACTCAGCAGGATAGGTATTGCCTATTGGATTTATGACCGAATTTAAGATATTAAACAGCATCCTGGGTCTGTTTGAGTTGTTAGATATTATGTCAGAAAAGTATTTTGACTTTGCAGCTTTCACCGCTTTTTGATATTTAATTAGAGATTCCTGTAAGATTTCAAAAGACACTTGTAACTTATCCCTTTTCCATCTATGTTCTTCCCTCCTGCAAGCTTGCCTTAGTAACCGAGTATTGCTGTTTCACCATGGTTCATATTAGTTTTTATGACCAATTCTTCGTGTCCATCGTGTAGGTCTAATGGTTTTTAGCCTGATAGGCGCCGGGTGTGTAGAATCACAACCTGGCTCCACCTTCCACTCTGTCACATTCCTCCCTCGTTCTCTCAGGCCGGGAGCCCTCGGCATGACGTACACCCCCTCTTTCCTTGCGGGAGGGCGTACCTTACTGAATCTGGGAGGGACAGGGGAGGGAAAAATTAATTATTAAAATATGGGGTACTTCCTGTAACAGTGTAGTACCCCCTCCCCAAAAAATGTAAGTGGCAGTGAGAGGGAAATAAAAAAACACTTACTCGCCGGTTCTCCAATGTGCCGTAGCTTGGTCCTCGGCCAATCCTCCACCCTCTAACGGACGACAGCCATGCCTCCCTGGGCAGATCAGAGGCAGTCCTCTGGCCCCTGGTGAACGGAACGCCTGCCGTGCTCTCGGTGGACGGTAGGGGTCTCCCCACCCCTGGCAGCGTAACCGCTCCAGGCGGATGATTGGGAGTCCCTCCCCTCGCGGTTGCCGACCGTACCTCCACTTCCAGGCGGCACTTCCTCCGACAGATGGCCACGGCTGCTCCATTGGGGTGGATGGTAGTGGCAAGGACTCTACTACGACGCATCCCTCCTCCTTCCATTTCTTCGGACCAATGAGACTTTCTTGATATCGCATGATAGTTGATGTTCTGTTGCAGGTACATAAGGACTCCTCCCACTGAAACTTCCCATGCTCCGTTTCTTGATCTCTCATTGGCTGTAGATCAACGCTGCTGTTGTATTCAATCAAAACATATTTCACATTGCACGATTTGGAATCACAGACGGGTCCAGATATTTAAAATTCTAGATACCTCGCTGACATTGGTGATGCGTCAGCCCTTCTCTCAAATCACGTCTTTGATAGTTCATACATTGCGATCATCGCTCATGGGAGCATGCTCTGATTTGCTCCGATATTACAAAACTGTCGGGCTTAAAATCATGTAATGTAAATGGTTCTAAGGAGCAATAAAAACTCCAAACCGTTTTATGTAATTGAGTACACAACAAAATCAATAATAAATAAATAAATTAATAGAAAATGTTTGACCACACTGTGTCTTACGTTAGTGAAGTTTTGAGGTAGGATACCGACTGTGGTTGCCTCCTCAACTCCAGAAATATTGTTTCCACAGATACAGCCCAGATGCTTTGCGATTGTTGTTCCTGCCCACTGAAACCCAGGCACGGGCACATTTTCCGGATCTGGCTCGGACTCAGCTGCTGTCTGGGCCAGCAGTGAGTGACAGACTCATCAGCAAGATCTTCCACTTTTCTATTTCAAATTACCTACATCACTTAAAGCATGATTGCATCACTCGAGACGAGCCAGAAGGCAAGTGGACTGGAACATATCCTAAAGACCACACCCACAAGAACAAATCAATCAATCTGACTGGCTGATGAATCTGACAATCTGACTTTAGATGCCTATTCACTGCAGTGTTGAGGGATTCTGTGGAATTCTGAATGGGGTGGACTCCAAGAGATTTGTGAAACAGTTGTCACATTTGATTGTAAGCTTCAAGGAATAAATTCTGATTGGATACATTTTTATTTTTTGGTTTTCATTTTTAGATGAATTATGAGTGTATAGAGGTCAATCAGAATGAAAGGATGAAAAAATATTTATTAGGCATGTTATGCAGCAGAGAAGACTTTGCTGGCCCTGAGAAATCACCACTGGCCATATACTGAACAAATGTAATTAGAGTTAATATATTTGAGCATTTGTGTACACATTTAAATTTCACAAGTGTTTAAAAACAAGGTACATATGAAAATTGTCATTTGTCATATTGTCCATCCATCCATCCATCTTCAAACGCTTATCTGAAGTCGGGTTGTTGGGGCAGTAGCTCCAGCAGGGGCCCCATACCTCCCTATCCCGAGCCACATTAACCAGCTCTGACTGGTGGACCCCGAGGCATTTCCAGGCCAGTGTGGAGATGTAATCTCTCCACCTAGTCCTGGGACTTCCCGAGGCCTCCTCCCAGCTGGACGTGCCTGAAACACCTCCCTAGGGAGGCTCCAGGGATACCCTTACCAGATGCCCAAACCACCTCAACGGACTCCTTTCGATGCAAAGAAGCAGCGGCTCTATTCCGAGCTCCTCACGGATGAATGAGGAGGTTTAGGAACCATTTATCCTTCTTTGAGTCTACATCGATTTGCAATCGGATTCCCCAAATTATTTAACTAATACACCAGTACTTTTGAGCACAATATTGGAGATGTACTTGTGTATCTTTATGGTGTTTCCTTGCGTTCTTTGTGTTGCTTGGTTCTTAGCACATGGTCAACTGGGCTGTCCTTTCTGATAGCTGATTTATAAGTCTATGTTAGAGATTCTCACTATTATGTTATATTATCAAAATATTGCATATTTAATCATGAACTTTATATCTTGCAAATGGTACAAGAGACATGTTGTAGAAAGGTTGATACTCATTGATCAGTGATAGTCATTGCAAGGGAATGCCCCTGTGTCTGAAGAATGCAGAGGGGAGGATCTGCTTCTGTTAGAGACCTTGGATAAAAGAGGTATAAAATACAAGTCAGCCCTCCCTTCTTGTCTCACTCATGGCACAGATTAAGTCCTGTGTAATGACTGGGTCCTTCTTGCAAGAATAAATTCTTTTAAAAGACTGTTTGATTCAGAGTGTCTCTTAAGCAGTGATAATGGTTGGTTAATTTTTTTTTTGCCACAACAATTTGGTGTCAGAATAGTGGGATTCCTGCTCTACCTCGTAAGCTTAAGAGAGAGGGGCCAACCGCATCAGGGCCAGGAGAAACTCCAATGGAATCAAATGAAAACGAACCCGTGGCAACCCAAATATCTCTGGTAAGGGACGACTAAATTATTTTCTTTTGGTATAAAAGTGAGTGAACCATAGTGGGTGAAACTGTTTTCTGGGGTGCGAGTACAAGAGGTTCTCAAGCAGAAACTGAGACCTACTGAACAGGTCAAGAGGTTTTCTAAACAGAGACTGAGTTCTCATAAAAATTGTTTAATTAGGTTAGCTGAAATACTGAGCTGGAACGTACTCCAGGGAAAGATTTTGAGCAAACCGTAATTAACAAAGCACTAGGGAGTGCACCCTTAGCTGATCTTGGGTTAAAAAATCAGATCTGTTGGAGACGTCCGACAGATTATTAGACATGCGTCGAACGGTAAATCCACAGAGGAACAGAAACAGCCAGTATGGGGAAATCTCAAAGCAAGCTTGCCAAATTTGATACACCGGTTTTCTGTCAAATGAGAAAAAACTATAGGAGGAAATGTATACAGGACATAGAGAAACTGATCAAATACCATGATTTCCCAAGGGAGGGGACACTGAGCACGACTAGACTGAGAGTGGTGCGAGAATCAGTGGAACAGGGCAGCGGGCTAAAGAGTTGTGGCTGCGTTCAACATGTGTGTAAAAAATGTGAACAGACAGTGGGCTGTTGGCTTAAGGAAGCAGATAGGAGAATGCGAAAGCAAATGCAGAAAGAATTAGCATGTAGGATTGACAATGTGGAAGAAAATAAAATGTGTGAAAGATCTGTTTGTGTGTCAGCACCACCAGAACCAACTAATGAAAAGTATGTTTGTGTTTCCCCACATGCAACGACGATTGTACCGGCATATAATCATCACTATCCCGTGGCGGAGCTGAAAGCCCTGAAAGTGAACCCCGACCTCGACTGCTCTCCACCCAGAAGACAAGCACCACAAGCGCCCGACTCGGGCAGCGAATGAGACCTGAATGAACTTTTTTCTGAGACCTGAGATCGCGCAAGCAGTGAAAGCAAGTTACATTGAATGGAAGGGCGATTGACCTCAACCCTGGCACACGCTGTACACGCAGAGGAACAGCTGCTGACAAAGAAAGACAAAGTCAAGGCAAAGGCGAAGGGGAGAAAGATCTTCAGCTGGCAGTTGTGCGACTACAGTCTAATGTCAGTACATCGAAACCACAGCAGAAGTGGGCCGACAAAAAGAAAAGAGGCTACAGAAACCAGCGGAAGTGGAATTGCGGCTTGTGTGAGACTGACGACCATGAGTTCAGAGAATGCACGCAGTGCAAACAAGAGGGACACTGGGCTTCAGATTGTCTGGAGAAGAAAAAGGCAGACTGAGGCAGAGAGGAGAGCAGCGAGGGAGGGGGTCGAACACAGGGTGCTAGGCAGCTGTCTACAGATAAAGGGAAGTGAACATTTTTAACCACACACACATACAACACACACACATACACTGATTTACATACTGCTCTCTGCAATGAAGACAATGCTTGCAAATCTTTCAGTGTGACTGATGAAGTTTTATGTGATAATGTTTCAGATGAATGTTTGAGAATGTACAAAAGTTCAGGGTTTTTACACATGCCGAGATATCAAATGTTAGTTGAGGGGGACATTAGTAAATGTTTGTAAATTTTTTTGGTAGATTCTGGGGCTGACTATTCTACGATACGACCATGTGACTTGCCATGTGTCCCAAAATTGACAGGTTCAGTGCATAAAGAGCACTTTGGCCTAGGGCCATTTGGTTTCTGAAAAAATTCACAGTGCCCTTAGAGTGTGAGTCGGAGAAGGGGAGGACATTTAAACATGCATTTTTGTGTTCACCAGCTTGTCCGGTACCTCTAATGGCCAGAGATTTAATGTGTGAATTGAGTTTGACCCTTACTTCCTTTGGAATTAGCATTGAGGAAGAACCACAAATATGTTGTTCTAAATTTGAACCGCAGTGGGTATATGAATGGCGTGTGAAAAATGATAATTGGGCAAAAATGATCTTGAAATTGGCAAAAAATCGAACAATGTCATTTAACACAGACAATATGACGCCTGACCAATTGCATTGCACGTCACATATCGTAATTGAACGGGAACCACAATATGAGGAGGGGTGGTTTAACGGGGTAGAAAATGAGACTGTGAAATTTGATGAGATTTTCTAGACAGAAAATGTGTGTGCGCTCTCAGCTTGCCTGACAGAAAAACAAATGCAGTTCAATTTGATAGCAGGGAACACCGCTACCCTTATCAGCGATCAAGGCCAAAGAGCAGCTGTGGGCAGATTTGGGCCCCTTTGAGAGAGAATGCATGAAAGCAACAAATTGGGCTGAAATAAGTGCAGAAGTGAAACACAAGAAAAGTGTAGGAGCATTTATGTCAAAATGTAATTTTGAGATTGAAGTGCAGAATGTGGATGATTTGTTGATCTGTGCATGTGATGAAGCTACGTGTGTGGCTGACTCTGTGTCCCTTTTGAAGCACCTAGAGGGGAGGGACACAAAGTCAGTCTTTCAAAATTGCAGTTTGTGAAACAGGAAATCAAGTTTTTGGGACATGTCATCAGACCAAACAGTAAATCCATCTGTGACAAACGTGTACAGGCCATAAAAATGTGCCAAAACCAATTATGAAAAAACAATTACTGTCATTTTTAGGAATGTGTGCTTATTGTCGTACATTTATTCCTAATTATGCCATTCTTGAACAGCCTTTGCGAGCCCTGATGACAGGGAAAGGGCTGAGGTCATGTGACAAGCTTGTTTGGACAAGCGAAGCCAAAGAGGCATTTGCTACAGTGGGGATTTCTTTAAGACTGCAAGGGAAGCTCAGCTTCCCCTATAATGTCAAAAAATAATGGTCAAATATGTACTATTGTGTAAACAATTTATTGACTAAAAATGCGTTAGAACACGTTCATCTCGAAGACGAGTTCGTTCAGAATCAGCTACATTACATATAGCAGGTCGGCTGACTCGATTTACTTCTCATACATTCCCGTAGCGTCAGTGCATTTCCCTGTTGAAGCCGAGCGTCCATTGACTTCAATGGGGCTTCTCTGAACAGTTTTTTCAGTGCTCGAAAATAGACGGTCATTGGATAAATGCTGCGATTATGTCCCGCCCACGGACGCTCAGCGTCTCTGGGGGTGAATGAGGAGTGGGCTGGCCAGGACTCCGGGCTTCCGCGTTGATTGGAGGATCTGTCGAAAGACTGCATCTCCTTTTGATTGACAGCGAATCTGTACTATAAGAAGTCACTGAAGCTATTTCAGCTCAGTCCCATCGTGGATTTCTCAAGTGTAGTTGAAAGACAAACTGCTGCAACCTATTTCTTTATATTTGTTTGGCGAAATTGCTAGTCAATTGGCATAATACATTTCACACAATTATACACCACATTCCTTGTTTCAGTTTTACCAAGTTTAATATATTTTGTTTTAGAGCGTTCGTTCGTTCGTTCGTTCGTTCGTTCGTTCGTTCGTTCGTTCATTCATTCATTCATACAGTAGGCTAGGCTAGCGTCGTACAGGTGAAACTGCGCACGATGGCAGACGGTGCTAATATTGTCGAACTGATTTTGGCGAAGCCATTTGAAAGTCTTTCTTACGAGGAAAAAATTAGAATTTAACAGCAGGGCAGATCAACACCTAAGATTGATTTAGTGCAAAAAAATAGGGAAAAATAACAGGTCTTTTCAGCTCTCCTGGTATGACAAAGTTAGCTGGCTGACTGGAAGTGCTGTGACAAATAAAATGTACTGCTGGCCATGCCTCTTGATGAAACCATCTCACGGATGTGTTGTTTGGTCAAAAGTGGGGTTTGGAGATCTGTCTAACTTTGACAGGGCATATAAAAGACATGAAAAGAGCAATGAACATGTGAGTGCATGTGCAAGATTAAGTTGCATGGGCAGGATCAGGGTTGAGCATGCAATCAATGAAGGTACTCGCATTCAAGTGACTAAACATAATGAAACAGTCAAACAAAACAGGGCCTTCCTAAACCGCCTTATTGATGTAACATCCTTGCTTGGCCGACAGGAGCTGTCATTTAGGGGACATGATGAGAGTAGTGAATCATCCAACAAGGGAAATTACAGGGAGTTCACAGAAACATTATCTAAATATGACTCTGTACTGTCCACACAATTAGAGTCCTCAACTGTGTTTTCTGGTATGTCCCATACTATTCAAAATGACTTGATCTCTGCTCTTGCAGCCACCATTTCTGATCAGATCAGAGATGAAATTCAGGATGCTCCCTTTTTTGGATGGCAGGTGGATGAAACAACTGATATATCCTGCCGTGCCCAACTCTCTGTCATTGTTCAGCTATGTGGATAGTGCAGGTAAAATTCAGGAGCGCTTTATTGGATTTTTTGATGTTTCTGGAGGGCGAGATGCTCAGTCTGTTTTTGATGTTTTAAATGAGAACATGCAGGCCTACAATTTTAAGGATAAGCTTGTGGCACAGACCTATGATGGGGCTGCTGTCATGGCTTCAGCACTCAATGGTCTGCAGGCCAAAGTGAAAGCAATAGCCCCAAGTGCAATGTTTGTGCATTGCTATGCACACAGACTGAATCTGGTGCTGTCACAGGGGCTAAATGCTTGCCTGAGTGCAGAATTTTTTTTGCATCACTCTCTGGGTTTGGCACATTTTTTCAAAATCCACAAAGAGGACGTCTTTTCTGGAGTCTGCAGGCTGTTCAAGGTTGCCCAGAAACGCTCCTACTCGATGGAATTTCACATCACTGATAGTGAGCACTGTGGCAAACAATTATGATGGCCTCCTGCAGACATTTGAAAACATCATTGCAGACACGACAATTGATGATGATACACTGGATTGTGCCAAAGGCTTTCTGAGGAAACTGGAGGATTTTGAGCTTGTGTTCATGTTGTACACATATTCTACAAATCTTCACTGAGACTGATGTGGTCTTTGATGTTGTCCAGCAGAGGGCGATGGATGTTTTTTACTGCAAGAAAATAATTGAATCTCTTCTTGCATTTGTCAAAGAGAAAAGGTCAGAGGGGCTTTCCAAGCTGTTTATGCCAAAACAGCAGATCTCACATCAGACCCACGAGATGAGCCCATGTGAAAGCCTGTCTGACCCAATTGCAGGATCCCCAAGAGCACTACAGAAATCTCTACATGGCCATCCTTGATAACATCTTGGAGCAGATTCCTCAAAGTTTTTCAAATTTGGAAAGTATGCTCTTCTTAGAATTAGTCAATCCAGGGACATTTGATGACATGAGACAAGAATTTCCAGAGGAGGCCTTCCAAAGTGTCCTGAAAAGTTATGGCCATCACTTTGATTCAGGGAGACTGAGGTCTGAACTTCAAGTCCTGTATTCAGATCAGGACTTGCAGGGTAACAGGGAAAGCTGTGTGATTACTTGGTGTTCCACAAAGACATGGAGTTGGACAGTGCAATGCCTCAGCTTTACAAACTGTTCTCATTAGTGGCAACAATTGGAGCTATGTACATCTGCAGGTGTAGAAAGGAGCTTCTCCTGTTTAAAGCGTCTCAAGTCCTACACCCGTAACACAATGGGCCAAGGTCATTTAAGCAGCCTAGCTCTGCTGGCCATTGAGAAGACACTGGTCAAGTCACTGGAAAAGACGCCTAGTTGGTACGACAGAGTCACAGTGCATTTTCTCGAAAAGGAACGTAGGGCAGAATTTACTTTTAAATAAGTTTATAATGTAGGCCGAAAATGAGCTTCCCTCTTTGAAAGACCAGCAGCCACCACTGATTTGCTAACATGATGATTTTGGTGCTCTTTGGAAGCACAGAAAATATTTGAAGTCAGATGGTCGTCCAATATTAAATGCATCTCTTGTGTCTGAGCTTTTGGAGGCCATTCTTTTACCAGACAAGGTTGCGATTTGCAAATGCGCAGCACACACTAACAATAACAGTTCAGTCTCAACAGGAAACGCACGAGCAGACGCGACAGCGATGGCAGCGGCAGCGATGGAGACAAAAGAGACTACGTGTGCTTTGATATCTGACAATAACCTTGACATTTCTTCTTGTTTACAGAGCATGCAAACTTTTTCCACAGGCAAGGAGATAAAAACCGGTGGAAGACAGCAGGCTGTAGCTTTAAGGATAATGTGTGGATGAGCTGTGATGGCATGCCTTGTTTACCCAAACACTTCTTTCCTCATTATGGAAATTTGATACATGGGTTAGACCATGTATCAAAAGAGGGATGGTTCATGCAAATGAAAGAATTGTGGTTTACAAAGGGTTTCACGATATTTGCTGAACATTTTTGCAAAAGATGTGTCATTTATAACACACATAACGTGGCAAGAGGGATAAAAACACCTATAGTATCTCAACTAGAGGTCGACCGATATGGGTTTTTTCAGGCTGATGCCGATCTTTTGAAGTCTGGGTCGGCCGATGGCCGATTAGTGCTGCCGATTTATTTTGGCCGATATTTGTCCGATATGTGTTTGTTTTTAACCTCTTATTTGATCCTTTTATTTGAAAGATAAAATGTAACACAAATAATTACTTAAGATAGACAAAATTTCTCAACAAATACATTTATTGAACACTTGACCAATCTGTACTTGTAGACTTAAATTAAAAATGTATAATATAAAAACATATTGTATAAATAATGTATAACAAATATATTAAATAAACAAAGCAGGTGTTACTGAACTGCTCCGAGACACGAAGTTTGAGATCCAAATGCAGCTTTAAATAAGGGGCAATCCAGGTAAGTAATCAAAAATTCAGAGCATCCAAGAGAAGCACAGGCATAACTAGGGATGGGTATCGTTAAGGTTTTAATGGCATTACTACTCTTACCAATACTGCTTATCGATCCAGTACTTTAACGGTATTCTTAACGGTTCTTTTTGTTATATATATATATATATATATATTATCCCTCTTGCCTGAAATTAAATCACTGTGCCTATATAACGTTTATCTTTGTGTAATTGTTTATCTTTTGTTTATCTTTGTTTAATTTATATATATATATATATATATATATATATATATATATATATATATATATAAAACAAAGATAAACAGTGATTTAATTTCAGGAAGGTCTACTCATGTTTATTAGACCGCTTCCCTTTAAGACCGAAGTTCAGATCTAATAGGCTCCTGATGCACACTATTTCCATAACTACGTCCATTTAAGACATAAACTGTGAATCTCCAAGCCGGTCGTTTTGACATATTTTTGTGTATAGTTGATCGTTTAGACGTGCACATGAAACCCAAAGTAGCCTATACTTTGCTTGTCTCGTTGCGGTCTGTTTCGAGCTGCGCCACCTTGGGAACGGTATCTCTTGCGCTTTTTTATTATTAAGCTGTCCTGCAATTTAGCAACAGTAGCTAGACTGCATTTTACAACAATCACCAATCGTGCTGATTCTGACGTTAAGTTTCAGTTTTAGGGAGAAATGTCAGTGCACCGCTGTGAAAGGAATGAAGTTGTGCTAGACAGAATGCGGCTTATGTATAAATATTATTTTTTATAATATTTGGAAGGCGAAATCTAAAATAAAATCAGACTAATATCACAGATCTAAAGTGTAAACAGGCTACGTTTGAATGTTTAGTTCTGTCACTCATTAAGTATTAACTCTATTTATATTTGTTCGTATATGGCCAGTGGCGATTTCTCAGGGCCAGCAAAGTCTTCTCCGCTGCATAACATGCCTAATAAATATTTTTTCATCCTTTCATTCTGATTGACCTCTTTACACTCATAATTCATCTACAAACGAAGAGCAAAAAAAAAATTCTCCAATCAGAATTTATTCCTTGATGCTTACAAGCAAATGTGACAACTGTTTCACAAATCTCTTGGAGCTCCACCCCGTCAGGCCTTCAGAATTCCACAGAATCCCTCAACACTGCAGTGAATAGGCATCTAAAGTCAGATTGTCAGATTCATCAGCCAATCAGATAGATTGATTTGTTCTTGTGGGTGTGGTCTTTAGGATATGTTGCAGTCCACTTGCCTTCTGGCTCGTCTCGAGTGATGCAATCATGCTTTAAGTGATGTAGGTAATTTGAGCTGATGAGTCTGTCACTCACTGCTAGCCCAGACAGCAGCTGACTCCGAGCCAGATCTGGAAAATCTGCCCGGGCCTGGGTTTCAGTGGGCGGGAACAACAATCGCAAAGCATCTGGGCTGTATCTGTGGAAACAATATTTCTGGAGTTGAGGAAGGAACCACAGTCGGTATCCTACCTCAAAACTTCACTAATGTAAGACACAGTGTGGTCAAACCTTTCTATTAATTCATTTATTTATTATTGATTTTGTTGTGTACTCACTAACTTAAAAAGGTTTGGAGTTTGTATTGCTCCTTAGAACCATTTACACTACATGATTTTAAGCCTGACAGTTTTGTAATATCGCCGACAAAAACCTGAAATCCACGGCAAATCAGAGAACTATCAAAGACACGATTTGAGAGAAGTGCTGACTCATCACCGATGTCAGCGAGGTATCTAGAATGTTAAATATCTGGACCCGTCTGCGATTCCAAATCGTGCAATGTGAAATATGTTTTGACTGAATACAACAGCAGCGTTGACCTACAGCCAATGAGAGATCAAGAAACGGGGCATGGGAAGTTTCAGTGGGAGGAGTCCTGATGTACCTGCAACAGAAAATCAACTAGCATGGCTGCGATATGAAGATATCAAGGTCTCATTAATCCGAAGAAATGGGAGGAGGGATGCGTCGTAGTAGAGTCCTCGCTACTACCATCCACTCCAATGGAGTAGCTTGGTCCTCCGCGGCCATCCACCGGAGGATGGAGGAGTCCAGCCGCATGGAAGCGGAGGAACGGTCGGCAACCGCGAGGGGTGGAGGGGCTCCCAATCATCCGCCTGGAGCGGTTACCGCTGCCAGGGGCGGGAGACCCCTACCGTCCACCGGAGGACTGCCTCTGATCTGCCCAGGGAGGCGTGGCTGTCCTCCATTAGAGGGTGGAGGAGTGGCCGAGGACCAAGCTACGGCGCATTGGAGAACCAGTGAGTAAGTGTTTTTTTCTCTCTCTCTCTCTCCTCTCTCCCTCTCGCTGCCGCTCGCGTTAGCCTTTCCCTCTCTTTTCAATTTTAAATGTTTTGGGGAGGGGGTTCTACGCTGTTACAGAAAGTACCCCTTATTTGAATCATTATTGTTTCCTCCCCTGTCCCTCCCTGATTCAGTAACGTACGCCCTCCCCAGGGAAAGAGGGGGATGTACGTCATGCTGGGGGCTCCCGGCCTGAGAGAATGAGGGAGGAATGTGACAGAGTTGAAGGTGGGGTCAGGTTGTGATTCTACACACCCAGACCCTATCAGGCTACACGATGGACACGAAGAATTGGTCATAAAAACTCATTTGAACCATGGTTAAACAGCAATACTCTGTTACTAAGGCAAGCTTGCAGGATGGCAGAACATAGATGGAAAAGGGATAAGTTACAAGTGTCTTTTGAAATCTTACATAAATCCAATAGGCAATACCTAGCCTGCTGAGTCTTCCACACTATGTAAACATTTTCTGAAATTCTTTGTGGATAAAATAGCAGTGATTAGACAATTGTGCCCTCAACAGATGATCATTTGGATCCTCCCAGCTGCACAATGCTCTTAAATACATTGGATTCGATCTCTATGTCCTTCTTAATGAACATAGTTGCTTAGTTAAAGCCCACCACCTCTTCCCTTGATATTGTTCTTACGTACTTTTTAAACAGATATTTGATAGTGTTCGGATGTTGATCAAATCAGTAATAAATAACAGCCTTTTATCTGGGTCTGTTCCAGCATATTTTAAACATGCCTTGGTGAAACCATTACTGAAAAAGCCAAAAGCAATATTTATCTCATTTTAGACCAATCTCAAACCTTTTCTTGCAAAAATTTTGAAGAAAGTTGTTGGATCAATTACAGAGTTTCTTGGAAAGAAACAGCATTTTTGAAAAATTTCAGTCTGGTTTTAGGAAAAACACTGAATCAGCTCTCCTAAGGGTTTTAAATGACATCTTGCTGTCAACTGAAACTGGGGATTCTGCAATTTTATTGCTATTAGATTTGAGTGCAGCGTTTGACAATGTTGACCATGGGATTTTTATGTCGCTCTTGGAACACTGTGTGGGTATCCGAGGAAGTGCCCTTTGTTGGTTCAATTCTTATCTTAGTGATATAACTTTTTCCGTAGGTATTGGATGTTCTGTTTCTTCTGTAGCTCCCATTACCTGTGGTGTCCCTCAAGGCTCCATTCTTGCTCCCACCCTTTTCTCACTTTATATACTCCCTCTATTGTCAATTTTAAGGAAGCATGGAGTGGCTTTCTATTTTTATGCAGATGACACACAAATGTATATGCCGATGAAACAAAATGACAAGAAAGGTCTGGAAACCCTGCTTGCATGTCTGGCCGATATTAGATCTTGGGTGTCATCGAACTTAAACTTAAATGAGAGCAAAACGGAAGTTATTGTGTTTGGGCCCACTGTATTTAAAGGTAATACAAATCTTAATCTTGGCAATCTGTTAAACCAGCTGTTAAAAACTTTGGAGTGATTTTTGATTCTTCCCTCAAGTTTGATCAACATATTAATTCAGTGTTTAAGTCAAGTTTTTTTCATCTGAAACTTCTGGCCAAAGTTAAGTCTTTTTTTATCTTTTAAAGACCTTGAGAGAGTTATCCATGTCTTCATTTTATCACACTTGGATTATTGTAATTCTTTATATACCGGAATATTCAAGTCCTCTATTTTATGGCTTCAAATGGTCCAAAGCGCTGCTTCCAGACTTTTAACTGGGGTGCGTAAAATGTGAGCATATCACTCAGATTTTAAGGTCTTTAAATTGGTTGTAAGTGTGTTATAGAATTGATTTTAAGGTATTATTAAGGTCACTAAATGGCCTAGTGCCTGTCTATCTGTCGGACCTACTAAGCAAAATATCTACGATCCGCTGATTAGAACATTCTGTCCTTTCCCAGATCAAGATTAAAGCTGAGAGGTGACTGTGCATTTGCGATTGCTGGCCTTAAATTATGGAACAGCCTACCTCTGTCGGTCAGCTCTGCCATCTACCTACATGATTTTAAATATAAGTTAAAGTCTTACCTTTTTACTTTTTGCATTTAATTTATCATAATTTGACTATGTTATTATTTCTTATTTACTTTCTCATTCTTATTTTTGTATTATTGATTTTCTATTCTACTTGTTTTATTTTAAATCCTGGTTCTGTACAGCACAGAGGTCAACTTATGTTGTGTTTATTTATGCTTTATAAATAAATAAATGAAATTAAATAAAAGTAAAAATTTAATTATGGTTAGTTGTAATTTGTTTTATTTGTTAGGCAAATCTTTGGCGATACAGATTCTGACAATGAGCCAAAGAGGCACAGTATATAAAGAGAAGATACCACAATCTCTCCCCTTGTACAGCACCACCTATTCCTCCACCTACTCCTTACATACCATCTAATGAAACTTGCCAGACTCCAGCTTGACCTGAATCTTCTTGTTTCACTGTTATATTCCTGTATTTTTGTTTCCATTTTGTAAGAAATGTTTTTGTTAACATCTAGCTGTTTAGTTGTAACATTAACATAACAATGTTAAGTAAATTTTCTTCTCTGGGACTGATGCAGTTAATGTAACTTCATTGCTCCTTCTTCCCACGGGATTGAGGACGACCCGGCTGGCGATGGAGGCGATTTGGGGGTTCAGCGGGTGCAAATTTGCTGGATAAATCCCCACGAACCACCCGCCCCAGCACATTCGATTGCTGATCCTGATGTGCTGCAGGAACTGTGCTCAGCTACTGAGCTCACCTTCTGGGCCATGAAGGTCACAGCGGGCACTCAGACAGGCGATGGCCACCCTTGTGGTCCAGGAACATCATCTATGGCTGAACTTGGTCGAGATGCGGGAATCTGACAACGCCCCCATCTCCCAGCTTGGTCTATTCGGTGACACCATCGAAGACTTCGCCCAGCAATTTTCCGTGATGAAAAAGCAGACGGATGCCATCCAACACATCCTACCTTGGCGCCAGTCTACAACCAGCTGTCGTAGACACGATCAACCAAGCCAGATCTCCCTCTACCAGGCAGCTTTACGCCCTAAAGTGGCACATGTTCGCAAATTGGTGTTCTTCCCGATCTGAAGGCCTGCAGAGGTGTGCAGTCATGTCAGTGCTCTCATTCCTACAGGGAAAGCTGGAGGGGCCTCTGTCCCCCCTCCTCCTTAAAGGTATATGTAGCCACTATAGCGGCCCACCATGATGCGGTGGACGGTAAGTCCCTAGGGAAGCTAGACCTGATCATCAGGATTCTAAGAGGTGCCCAGAGGTTAAACCCTCCCAGGTCATGCCTGTTCCCCTTGTGGGATCTCTCCGTGGTCCTTCTTCAGAGAACCCCTTCTAGCCGCTAGAATCAGTCGAGTTAAGTGCCCTCTCCCAGAAGACGGCCCTCCTGATTGCACTCGCTTCCATCAAGAGGGTTAGAGACCTGCAAGCGTTCTCTGCAAGCAACACTTGCCTGGAGTTCAGTCCAGTAGATGTTCATGTCATCCTAAGACCTTGACCGGGCTATGTGCCCAAGGTTCCTACGACACCTTTCAGGGACCAGGTAGTGAACCTGCAAGCGCTACCCCAGGAGGAGGCAGACACAGCCTTATCATTGCTGTGCATACCTATTTGGACTGCACACAGAGCTTTAGACTCTCTAAGCAGATCTTTGTTTACTTTTGCGGACAGCGGAAAGGGAACACTTTCTCCAAACAGAGGCTTGCCCACTGGATAGCCGATGCCATTGCATTGGCCTATCGGACCCAGGTCGTGCCCGCCCTTTGTGGGTTCAAGCACACTCTACAAGAAGAGTGGCATCATTATGGGCACTGACCAATGGCACCTCTCTAGCAGACATCTGTAGAGCAGCGGGCTGGGCAACATGCAATAACTTTGCGAGATTTTACAATCACCGGGTTGAGTCAGTTTCATCCCGTGTTTTGTCAGGTCTGAGCCTGTAGAACTCGGTAACACGACTGACCGGGTATACCACTTGCACTAGCGCCTTTCCCCTCACTGAAGGCGAACATGTGCACTTTGTTACGGCCTTGCCTGGCTCCTCCTCCTTGCTGTGTGCTGTGTCTGTCTCCTACAGGTGAGCTGGGCGCAGGTGTTTGGAGTTGTGCTAATTAGTTCCTGGTCTGGGTATTTAAAGATGCTTCAGATGAGACCGGAGAGACAAGACAACACCAGCAGCCTCCATTGTATCTCTCCCACACCATTTAGGATTTTGTTTTGCTTATTCATGGCACTGATTGTTTATATTTTTCTTATTTCTGTTAAGGCCAATTTCATTACTGGCTGCACAAAGTTTATTCTGTTTAAAATTATATTAATTTAATAAATCTAGTTTATTCCTATTCCGTGTGTGGCCTTTTCCTACTCTGTTGCTTGCGTTGAGCCAGGCTCAGTAACAGATTTGGGGGCTCGTCTGGGATTTTGAACCATAGATCGGTAAATATGTGTTTTTTTTGGTTGTTTTGCATTTCTTAATTGCGTTTGAGTAGTTATATTGTAGGCCATTTTGATTAATGTGCCAAATTTGTAAACTGTATTCGGATCCTAAGGTGATCCGCGCAGTAAGGTTGATTGGGCATTTAATGCAGGGTAAATGATTGGGAAAGACACACGCGGATCAGTTTAATTAGGTTTGGATTTTTTTTGCAGTACGTCGGTGCGGGAGACGAAATTTGGTTTGTTTGTGCCTGGGGTTGTTTAAATACAGACAGGTTATAGTATTAGGGGTGGTTGTTGGGTATGTGTGGGCCGTTGCTGTGTTTGCGAGACAAAAATTATGAGTAACTAATTGATGGTGTAGCCATTGGAGCTTTATGAAACCCTGTTAAGCTTTTAACGCTTGTTTGTTATTTTAGTTATTTGTTTTTGTGCTATATCCTGGGCGGAGGGCACAGTCGTGGATGCCTGCTTTAACGGCATTTTGTCGGGGAAGTTAGGTGCCGCTGATATCGTGTATTAAAAATCTCTGTTCTTGGGGTATGCATGAAGTGGATCGATGTGTGCAGGGCAGCGCCGTTTGTTTTTGTCTTGTAGCTGCAGGTGGCCGCACTTACATTGATAAATGTGCTTTTGTTGTTTTGTTTAGGGGTTAAAGGAAAGGGCAGAGTAAATAAATGGATACTTTGGATAATTTTTTCACTGCTCCATCAGATCAGGTTTTAGATACGTTGACTAAGGAGCAGTTGTGTGACGTTAGTGAACATTATAATTTTGAATTGGGCTTGAAGAAAAATGCGAAATTGGTGCAGATAAGGCAGGCTGTCAGAACTAAATTGGCTGAAAGAAAAATTCTCCCATCAATAGCTCCAATGGATGAGTTGGATCCTGAAGGTGCTTCCACGCCATTGGCAACATTGGGTGAGTCTCGCAGTAATTTTGGTCTTACCTTTGAACAACAAAAAGAGTTGTTAGAAATGCAACAAAGAGAGAGAGAAGCTGAACGTAGAGAGAGAGAAGCTGAACGTGAAGCTGAATGTAGAGAGAGAGAAGCTGTACGTCAACTAGAAATTGATAAAATCAAAAGTGATAGAGAAATTGCTTTAGAACGTCTTAGGTTGATTGCAGAAGGGAAAATTATGGGTGATACCGGTGACAATGTTCCGACTGGACCAGCGCGCACTCCTGATATCTCTAATATGGCCAGATTGCTTCCAAGGTTTAGTGAGAAAGATCCGGATGTGTTCTTCTTACTGTTTGAAAGTGTGGCAGATGATCGTGGTTGGAGTGATTCTGAACGAACATTGTTACTCCAGAGCGTTCTAGTTGGAAAAGCGCAGGAGGCATTTATTGCTTTATCGGTGCCTGAAAGAAGGATTTATAAAAGCGTGAAAGATGCTGTGCTTAAAGTATACGAGTTAGTTCCAGAAGCATATAGACTGCGATTTCGTAATTGGAAGAAGGGAGAAAAGAGGACTTATACAGAGGTAGAAAGAGAGCTGAATTGTCATTTCAATCGTTGGTGTGCTGCGGTAGGTGTTTCTACCTTTGAAAAGTTGTGTAATTTAATTGTTTTAGAGCAATTTAGAAACATCCTCCCTGATCGAATCGTGATATATATAAATGAGCGGAAGGTAAAAACAGTAGCAGATGCCGCAGTTTTATCTGATGAATACGTTTTAATGCACAGGCAAAATTTTAAAGAACACAATTCAGGAAGGGGCTACCGCGAGCAACGCTTTGGACGTTTCAGTGAACGTTCAGTATTTTCTAATACTCCCGCTAGTCAGTCTGTTGCCAAAGAACAGTCTCGTGGTAAGGCAGATCCGGATGCTTGTCATTACTGCTTAGAGAAGGGGCATTGGAAGAACGAGTGTCCGGCCTTGAGAGCAAGGGGCCAGAGGAGCAAATCTGGTGCGGCAAGACCTGTTGCTCTTGCTGTTTCGGATGCGCGCGCACGGTCTGAGTTCATCCACACAGAGATTAGGTCAAACCCTGAAGGGGGTGTGGCCTCCTCTAACTTGTCTGCGGACAGCCTTGTGGGATCTAGCCAGTATAGCGGGTCTGATGTAATTGAAGCCAATGTTAATGATTACTCTCCTTTCATTACAGATGTTTTAGTATCATTGGTGGGCAGTTCTGAAAAGGTGCCAGTTAAAATTCTTAGAGATACGGGGGCTTGTGAATCTTTTCTTCTAGAGTCTGTTTTGCCTCTTTCTAGTGAGTCCAGCATGGGTAATGTTTTGGTGAGGGGAATTGGGTTGCAGGTAGTAACTGTTCCTCTGCATAGGATTGAGCTACAGTCAGACCTGGTTCGGGGTGAGGTTGTCATTGCCGTGCGCCATTCGTTGCCTGTAGATGGTGTACATCTCATCTTGGGTAATAACTTGGCTGGAGAGCGTGTTTGGCGTGATGTACCGCCTCCTGTGGTGGTTAAGAGTGTTCCATCTATCCCATCAGGTACTGATTGTAGCCTACAGAGCTTACCTGAGGTGTTTACTGCCTGTGCAGTAACAGCGCCATGAACCGTGCCTCTGGAACTGAGGTTCTAGAGAAACATCGTAAGCCTGATTTACAGCCTATTGTTTTGCCCGATTTGCCATCTTCTCTGTCATTTAGTGATTTTGTTGTAGCTCAGAAGGAGGATTGAACATTGAGTGAACTGTTTGCTGGGGTTTTGTCTGTTGAGGAGCGACATAGTGCAGCGAGGGGTTATTTTGTTCAAGATGGGCTGTTGGTTCATAAGTGGACGCCTCAGACTAAAGAGATGTTTGAGGATCCTGTTTTCCAGATAGTAGTGCCAGGGAAGTTTAGAGACTTGATACTAGAGACGGCTCATGGTGATATAGCAGGCCATTTGGGTGTGCGGAAAACGTATGACAGACTTATGAAGTACTTCTATTGGCCTTGCCTAAAGAAGGATGTGGCATGCTTCATTAAGACCTGTCATACATGTCAGATAACGGAAAGCCTAATCAGGTGATCAAGCCAGCTCCACTTTACCCTATTCCGGCTTTAGGGAACCCATTTGAGCATTTGCTAATCGACTGTGTGGGACCATTGCCTCCATCGAAGTCAGGATGTGTTTACCTTTTGACTGTGATGTGTCAGACCACCCGTTACCCCGCTGCCTATGCGTTACATACAATTTCTACCGAGTCGGTGGTGAAGCTGCTCTCCCAGTTTATTTCCATCTTTGGCATCCCTCAGATTATTCAGAGTGACAGAGGCTCTAATTTTACATCACGTATGTTTTCAGAAGTGCTTGAGCAGCTGCGTGTTAAACATCAGCTTAGTAGCGCTTATCACGCCCAGAGTCAAGGCTCTCTGGAGCGTTTTCACCAGACGCTCAAGTCATTGCTTAGAGGTTACTGTGTTCAGCTCAGCAAAGACTGGGAGGAAGGGCTTCCATGGTTGTTGCTTGCAGCACGTGAGGTAACAAAGGAAAGTACAGGTTTCTCACCTAATGATTTGGTGTTTGGCCATAGAGTTCGTGGGCCATTAGCTGTCCTGCGGGATAAGCTGAAGTGTCCTGAGAGTCCCTCTAACTTGTTGGAGTATGTGAACGGCTTCCGCTGGAAATTGTTCTTAGCTTGTGAGATGGCTGTAGAAAATCTGACTAAGGCTCAGAAGAAAATGAAGAGTTGGTATGACTGCCGGGCTGAGCCAAGAGTGTTCAGTCCTGGAGATCAGGTTCTGGCGCTGTTGCCGATAGCCGGTTCACCCTTTCTTGCTAAATACGCAGGTCCCTATACAGTTGTTCGGCAGGTGTCGGACCTGAATTATTTAGTTTCAACTCCTGACTGTAGGCGTAATACGCAACTCTGTCACATTAATCTTTTGAAACCTTATTACAGTAGGTCTCCGGTTTCTTGGGCAGCAGAGACTGGTGATCAGATTAAGTCAGTTGCTTTGGCTGCAGTTGCTGGGATATCTAGCTCCTCTCCCCACATGGTGGCAGCGTGTGGTGATGAGGATGTGGTTAGCCCAGACGACTGTGTGCTCCAGCCTCGGTTGAAGAACTCAGAGAAGTTGTCTGATTTGGACACACTACTTGGGTATTTGTCCAAGGAGAGGGCATTAGCAGTTGAGTCGTTGATTTTTAACTTTCCTGCTTTGTTTTCAGACACACCGTCGTGTACTCATTTGATCAAGCACCGACATCGATGTGGGTGATTCTGAGCCGATAAGGCAGAGGTTCTATCGGGTGTCACTCGAGAAACAGCAGCAACTAGAGGCAGAGGTGAAGTATCTCCTGAATAATGGTTTGGCAGAACCCTCTTATTCTAGTTGGGCTTCGCCTTGCATTCTAGTTAGTAAACCTGATGGGACGTATAGATTTTGTACCGATTATCGGAAGTTGAATAACATCACAAAGCCAGATTCTTTTCCGCTCCCAAGGGTTGAAGACTGTGTTGACCGGGTTCGTAAGTAAGTTTGATTTACTTAAAGGCTACTATCAGGTTCCTTTGACATCTCGGGCTCAGGAGGTTTCAGCCTTCATAACGCCGTCTGGCCTGTATTCGTACTCTGTGATGAGTTTTGGGTTACGAAATGCGCCCGCTACATTTCAGAGACTAATGAACCGCGTAGTCTCTGGTTTACAGGGCTGTGCTGTTTATTTGGACGATGTGGTCGTGTATAGTGACAGGTGGTCTGAACATCTTGAGCGAATCCAGGCTCTTTTTAAATGGCTAGTTGAAGCTCGCCTCACTGTAAATCTCGCTAAGTGCGAGTTTGCCCAGGCGACAGTTGTTTATTTGGGGAAGGTGGTGGGGCAGGGCCAGGTGAGGCCTGTGCACGCTAAGGTGGTGGCTATCGATAATTCCCCTGTTCCAGCTACCAAACCTGAGCTCAGACGTTTTTTAGGAATGGTGGGGTATTATCGTGGTTTTTGTGCTAACTTTTCCACTGTTGTTGCCCCGTTGACCGACCTTTTGAAGGGCCGTATTAAATTTGATTGGACCGTGATTTGTCAGGCCGCATTTGATAATGTGAAGTTGTTGTTAACATCTGCTCCTGTGTTAAGGGCTCCCCGCATGGACCAGTCATTCCAGATGCAGGTCGATGCTAGCCATGTGGGTGCTGGGGCCGCACTCCTGCAGGGGGATGAGCAAGGGGTAGACCGACCAGTGTGTTTCTTCTCTAAAAAGTTTAATCATCACCAGTTGAATTACTCGACCATCGAAAAAGAAACACTAGCTTTAATATGGGGATTACAACACTTTGATGTTTATTTAAGTGGGGGTGCTGTTCCGGTTACCATTTATTCTGATCATAACCCACTAACGTTCTTATATTCTCTAAAGAGTCCAAGTCAGCGCCTCATGCGCTGGGTGTTATTTTTACAACCGTATAGCTTACTGATCCGGCACATTCGGGGTGTGGACAACGTCATGGCTGACGCCTTGTCCCGTGCCCCGTGTGAGCCCGATTGAGTCAGTGTCTTGTCCTGTCTGTCTCTCTCTTGTATCTCATCTCTTTCTCTGCCTAGTCTCCTTAAAATTTGGCTTTCCAGGTACCGGGACTTGCTGGAGCCTTGGGTTCGAGGGAGGGATTGAGTGGAGGGGTGGGGGCCTGCTGGACTCAAGTGACCATTTTGCATCTGTTTTGCAGGCTTGGGCGGAGTGTCCAAGCCATAACACCTAGACAAAATTGAGTATTTTTTTTTCTATATGTATTTATTGAGATGTGATATGTATGTTTGTTATTTGTTAGGTTTGTTCGATGTTTGGGTGCTGGGGGGGAAAGGAGTGTGTAATTTTTCCAGAGTCTCTCTTTGAGAGGCCTCTGTCGTAAGGAGGGGGGTGTTACGGCCTTGCCTGGCTCCTCCTCCTTGCTGTGCGCTGTGTCTGTCTCCTACAGGTGAGCTGGGCGCAGGTGTTTGGAGTTGTGCTAATTAGTTCCTGGTCTGGGTCTTTAAAGACGCTTCAGATGAGACCGGGAGAGACAAGACAACACCAGCCTCCGTTGTATCTCTCCCGCACGGTTTAGGATTTTGTTTTGCTTATTCATGGCACTGATTGTTTATATTTTTTCTTATTTCTGTTAAGGCCAATTTCATTACTGGCTGCGCAAAGTTTATTCTGTTTAAAATTATATTAATTTAATAAATCTAGTTTATTCCTATTCCGTGTGTGGCCTTTTCCTACTCTGTTGCTTGCGTTGAGCCAGGCTGGTAACAACTTTTAGCAGGTGAGCCCTCAAACTCATGCTCTACCTTGTGTTCTTACTCCATAGGTGCCAGTTATAACGGTAACCCCCTGTGATGTATTTTCTGTGGTATGGTCCACCTGTCAGGCAGACCCACATCTCCCTTGGACAGTCCCTCTGTCCGGTTGCCATATTTGTAAAGCTCCTCCCTCATTAGGCAGGACATACTACCGCACCACTTCCATGTGTGGCTTAACAGGCCCACGTGGCGTATTTGCCGCAATTTTACCTCCCCAGACTGGGCAGGATGTGGTCTCCGCGAGGGTCTTTTTCCCCTGAAAGAATAGGACTGGAAAAGAATGCCTTCCCTGATGCATGTTATAGCTAGGTGGCTCCAGTCGCAAATTCTGTTTGCCAATTTGGCATTGACCTTTTTCATATTCAGAGGTATCCGAGGCTCCCGAAAGAAGCCCCTTGTGTCACTACAATTGACACAATGTCTCGTTCCCTCCATCAGGGAACGGGGTTACACTAGTAACCTAGACCTTTTTGGTCTTTAAATGCTTCCTTAATGCTTTTTGTAGATGCTCAGCTGCAAGTCCTTACATTGTTGGAACATGTGAAGGAACAGCAAATGCAGCTTCCTGCTGCCATTTATAATCTTGCTGCACGACAGAGGACAGAAACTCCTGTGGCTGAAATGCCTCACAATACATGGTATGTTTTTTATTCATTATCTAAAGCTTCTTCATGATTGCTGAACAAATTTACTCTGTGCCTATATTGTATCCACTGCTCTCTTCTATATTTTGAGATAATTCATCAAAACAGAATAATATATTTTATATCATGTATTTTTGTTCTTTCAGATATCTGTTCTGGGTGCCATTGGAGGACAAACACCAAAAGAGTCATGTGGAACATACTTTAAATGCTTTTCTCAGATGCAGCTGCCAAACAAATAAACTGGAAAGGAGTCAATGGGTAATTTGTGAGGCAAAATTTAGCAATCCGATGTCAAATTTGTCACAGTCTCATGGACGTTAATGGACCTTTTCAGTTTAGATGGATTGATGGTGGTTGGCGCTGTCTTGCGCAGGGTTAATGTGCATGTTTGATTTTGGCTAATATTTACGGACCTAAAGCTGATGATCAGGGCTTTTTTTATAGGTCTTGAAGGGATTTTGCAAGCTGCTTGCACCCCTCATGATATAATATTAGGAGGAGACTTTAATCTTTTGATGGATTCAGTCCTTGATCATAGTGAAGCAAAAGTGTGTAAGCTCCCTAGAGCAACATTGACACTTCACAGGATGTGTAAAATCTTGGTCTTACAGATATTTGGAGACTTTTGAACCCATCTGGTAGGGACTATACATTTTTTTCATCAGTCCATAAGATTTTCTCTAGAATAGATTTTTGTATTTTTTTATATCCTAATCCCTCATTTCATCTGTTGATTGCTCAATTAGAAATATCATAGTCTCAGATCATGCCCTATTCACAGTGCTTCACTTTTTCCACATTTTGTTATGTTACAGCCTTATTCCAAAATTGATTAAATTCATTATTTTCCTGAAAATTCTACAAACAAATACCCCATAATGACAACGTAAAATAAGTTTGTTTGAAATCTTTGCAAATGTATTAAAAAAAATTATTAAACAATCACATGTACATAAGTATTCACAGCCTTTGCATGACACTGAAAATTGATCTCAGGTGCATCCTGTTTCTACTGGTAATCCTTGAGATGTTTCTACAACTTGATTGGGGTCCACCTGTGGTAAATACAGTTGATTGGACATGATTTAGAAAGGCACACACCTGTCTATATAAGGTCCCACAGTTAACAGTGCAAGTCACAGCACAAACCAAGCCATGAAGTCCAAGGAATTGTCTGTAGACCTCAGAGACAGGATTGTATCTAGGCACAGATGTAGGGAAGGGTACAGAAACATTTCTGCAGCATTGAAGGTCCCAGTGAGCACAGTGGCCTCCATCATCCGTAAATGGAAGAAGTTTGGAACCACCGTGACTCTTCCAAGAGCTGGCCGCCCGGCCAAACTGAGCGATTGGAGGAGAAGGGCCTTAGTGAGGGAGGTGACCAAAAACCTGATAGTCACTCTGACAGAGCTCCAGCATTTCTCCTTGGAGAGAGGAGAACCTTCCAGAAGAACAACCATCTATGCAGCACTCCACCAATCAGGCCTGTATGGTAAAGTGGCCAGATGGAAGCCACTCCTCAGTAAAAGGCACATGACAGCCCACCTGGAGTTTGCAAAAGGCACCTGAATGACTCTCAAACCATGAAAAACAAAATTCTCAGGTCTGATGAAACAAGATTGAATCTTTTGGCCTGAATGGCAAGCGTCATGTCTGGAGGAAACCAGGCACTGCTCATCACCTGGCCAATACATCCATACACTGAAGCATGGTGGTGCCAGCACTGTACAGAGACGTCCTTGATGAAAACCTGCTCCAGAGAGCTCTGGACAACAGACTGGGGTGAAGGTTCATCTTCCAACAAAAATATGTGTGCCAAGCTTGTAGCATCATACTCAAAAAGACTTAAAGCTGTAATTGGTGCCAAAGGTGCTTCAAGAAAGTATTGAGCAAAGGCTGTGAATACTTATGTACATTGATTTTTTTTGTTTTTTATTTTTAATAATTTTGCAAAGATTTCAAACAAAATTATTTCACATTGTCATTATGGGGTATTGTTTGTAGAATTTTTAGGAAAATAATGAATTTAATCCATTTTGGAATAAGGCTGTAACAAAACAAAATTTTGAAAAAGTGAAATGCTGTGAATACTTTCCAGATACACTGTAATTGGCACTTTAATGTATCCCTTTTGCAAAATCCTGATTTTAAAGACTGAAATCAATGTTTATATTGAGACCAACTGGTCCTCGGTATCCTCTGTGGCTGTGGCTTGGGAGGCTGTTGTAAACTTTTTCTTCGTCGTCGAAGCAGAGACCAGGAGACGTTGGGATATCTCTTAAGCAGAATTTACTCTTTATTGAGAAGTCGCTGTTGCATCGCTGTAGTCATCCAAGTCTGTCTCAATAGCTCAATACGATAGAGTTTTTATACCTTTCAAGGGTGAGGGACTTGATTATACATAGAGGTGGAGACACTCTGAAAAAAGCATGTAAATGAGGTACAGGAGTCAACTCGTTACAGGAAATTCCCCAGCCCTGATCTCATCAGCATAACAGTGTGATTCGAATGCACAGAAACTAATCTAATCAGCTGGACTATTCAATGACTGGGTTAGGGTCTCCAAGAGTCATTTAAAGAGAAAAGGTGAAAGTCTCAGCAATCCGATTAATTTAACTTACAATAGAGAGATCAGGACAGGCAGAAATCTCCTGCTGGAAACCCTGACTATACCTCAAATACTAAATTCAATCTATTAAACTTTCTCAGTTTATAAACTAATGTATTGGAACCTAAATTAAACATTTAATAAATTTGTAATACAACAGGAGGCACTTAAGGCAGTTCTTAAGGGTTGGATCATACAGTATGCCTCATTCATCAAAAAATCCAAAGCATGAGAACTTATGGAGTTGGAAGGGAATATTAAAAGTGCAGAGGCAGAGATGAGTGCCATATGTTGTCTGATGGCCTCAGAGAATTGACCCGATTGAAATATACATACAATAATATTTTGTCGCAGAAAGTGGAGTTTTGGTTATTCAGGGCAAGACAGTCAAACTTTGAGGAAAACTTTTGGCTAGATATATAAAGCAGAGAGAGCATTTTTCTGCCAATCCCTCAGTGAAATATGCTGGTGGTGAAATTGTTACCTCTGCCATTGATATTAATAATGCTTTTAACACTAGAAGGGCTGAGCATGAGGTCATCTGACCTTTGTGATTTAAGAAAGAATTAATCTTTGCACTCGATCAAATTCCAGGGCCCTAATTTCTTGACTTTTCCTAGAAATTTGAGTTTTATCGCCTAGTGTGATTACATTTTCAAAATCGCACCAGGAAAATCTAGTTTCCCTGCTGTCACTCACTCGAAGTTGTGTCGAATTAAAGGACACAAGGGGTCTTCTTGGGATGCCAAATGTACCTCTGAACTTGAGAGAAGGCCAATGTCAAATTGGCAGACAGAATTTGCATGCCCCGCCCGAACATACGGGTACATAGGGAAGCAGGGCAGCGCCTGTCAGTCAGAATTTTTTCTTCGAGCCGAACAGTTGTGCAACAGCAAAGCTGAGTTCACCACTGCTTCACTGACCTCTGTTGGCAAGAAGCACTGTTGTTGGATCTACGGCGCATTTCCAGCTGGCGTTCTCTGTCTCTGCACGCTGTGCAGTCCACGTCCATTGCCTAAAAAGAGTTTATTTCCTCGAAAAGAGTTTGAGTTCCCACTCATAGAGTTCTCACTTCAGCCGCCCCGCATCGTTCCTTCTTCCCACAGGATTGAGGACTGACCCAGCTGGCGATGAAGGTGATTTGAGGATGACGACGGACTCTGTTTCTCAGGGTAAATCCCCACGAACCACCCACCCCCGGTACGCTTGCTTGCTTCTGTCCGAGCTCGGGATGAGTGAGGCTCGCCGCAGCCAGCCGGCATTCTTCCTTGAGCCCCGAATTGGATGATCGACATCGCCGCTGCATCAGCTGAATGTCACAGCGGCATCTGATGTTGACGACTCATCTGGGCTGCCACCTTCGGTCTGCTCGCCCAGTCTGAGGCTGACCGCCGTAAGCGCAAGGCTAGGAAACGCGTACTTCCACGCCTCCATCTTGCCTCAACACCGACCCTTCCTACGGTTTATGCTCAACAGCCAGGCCTATTAGTACAAGGTTCTCTCCTTTGGTCTGTCCCTCGCGATCTTCACGAAGGTCGCAGAGGCAGCCCTTGCCCCGCTACGGGAAGTGGGCATCCGCGATACTCAATTACCTTGACAACTCAGGCACCTCAGCTGTCTAGGGCTTCAGGTGAACTGGGAAAAGAGCAAGCTCACCCCAGTTTGGCATGGAGTTAGACTCAGTCTAAGTGCTCAGGTGCCTTGCTCTCTCCTTGAGCCCGGCATGGCAGTTCCTCTAAAAATGAGGCTCTTGGGGCATATGGCATCCTCAGCCGTTGTCGCGCACTCGGGTTGATGCATATTAAATCACTTCAGCACTGGCTACAGACTCTAGTCCCGAGATGGGCATGGTGCCACGGCACATACTGTGTGACAATCACCCCTCCTGCTGTCAGACTTTATACCCTTGGACAGACCTCTGCTTCCTATGGACCGAAGTCCCCTTGCAGCAGGTGTCCAGACATGTCATGGTCACCACAGACGCCTCTCAACAGGGTCGGATGCACTGTCATGGCAGGTTTTGCCCAGCTGGAGAGTGGAGGGTCCATCCCCAAGTTGTCCAGCTGGTTTGGGACTGATATGGCGCAGCACAGATAGATCTCTTTGCCTCCCAAGACAACTTCCACTGCCCGCTCTGGTACTCCCTGACAGAAGCTCCTCTCAGGACAGACGCGCTGGCACACAGCTGGCCCCGGGGACTGCACAAGTACGCTTTTCCCCCAGTGAGCCTCCTTGAACTGGTGCTGTGCAAGATCAGGGAGGACGAGGAACAGGTCACCTTGGTGGGTCCTTACTGGCCCACTCGGACCTGGTTCTTGGATCTTACGCTCCTCATGACAGCATCTCCCTGGAAAATTCCCCTGAGGAAGGACCTTCTTTCTCAGAGACGGGCATAATCTGGCTCCCGCAGCCAGACTTCTGGAAATCTCCACGCCTGGCCTCTGGACAGGACACTGAAAGATCTAGTGGATCTACCACCTGCAGTCGTAGACACGATCAACCAAGTCAGAGCTCCCTCCATCAGGCAACTTTACACCCTAAAGTGGCACTTGTTCGCAAATTGGTGTTCTTCCCAAGCCGAAGACCCGCAGAGATGCGCAGTTCGGTCTGTGCTTTCATTCATGCAGGAGAGGCTGAGGGAGGCTGTCCCCTCCACCTTGAAGGTGTATGTAGCTGCTATTGCAGCCCACCACGAAGCAGTAGATGGCAAGTCCCTGGGTAAGCTGACTTGATTATCAGGTTCCTTAAAGGCACCCGGAGACTGAACCCTCCCCGACCAAGCCTGTTCCCCTCTTGGGATCTCTCAGTAGTCCTTAAGACCCCCCTTGATCCAGTTGAGCTCAAGTCCCTCTCCCTGAAGACGGCCCTCCTGATCGCATTAGCCTCCATCAAGAGGGTTGGAGACTTGATAGTATTCTCTGTTAGCTGACACCTGCCTGGAGTTCGGTCCAGCACATACTCAAGTTATCCTGAGGCCGTGACCAGGCGACGCTCCTAAGGTTCCTATGATCCCCTTCAGGGACCAGGTCATGAACCTGCAAGCAAGCTGCCCCGGAGGAGGCAGACCCAGCCCTCTCGCTTATTTGAGGGCAACTGACAAGTAAACTGATAAATGGGCGGTGCTAATATGCTCATTGTATCGAGAGCTATAAAGTAGCCGGCCACTGTGTAGTTGGGGCTGCAACACAGTTTGGGCGGTGCACAATTGCATGGTATATGTGCATACTTACAATGACTCAAAGGTTGCTTGTGATGGAACAGCCAGCGTTGGACTTGCTACAAAATATTAATGAGATGGAATCGGAGGGCAAGGAATGTGAGGTGTTCAATGGAGAGGAGGTGGCATTGATACTGAATCTGACTCTAAAATTGAGTGTGCCGGGACTCATTTCAAGAGATGGCACGTTATGGGCTGAAAAAATCCTGGCAACCTTCGGGTAGAGCCCAATAGGCCAATATAATGAGAGAACCCCAGGGCCAACATCTTATGCCAAGGACAATATTACAAGTCCATTGAGCATTTTACTGTGTTTGATTGACACAGAAATGTGGCAAAACATACGAAAGTACACTGATGCAGAAGCTGGGAGGAATAATGCTGAAAAATTAAAACTGACAGATGATGAACTAAAAGCATTTGTTGGTCTTGTTTATTTAAGAGGTTTTATGAGAGGCAAACGCATGAGATTGGGTGACTTTTGGTCCTTCAAATGAATTTGGACCTTCTTTTTCAAAGAGACAATGTCACGACAGAAATTCAGAGATATCATGTGCTATCTGCGCTTTGATGACAAGAACATTAGAGCTGCCTGCCTGGTGACAGATAGATTTGACATGATATCTGAGATATTTGACAAATTTGTGAAAAACAGCATTGCTTCATACACGCCTGATGAAAATATAACAGTTGATGAACAACTGTTCCCTACCAAGGTGTGCTGTCGTTTCACACAGTACATGGCCAATAAACCGGACAAATTTGGCATAAAATTCTGCGGGGCCGCTGATCTTGAAACAAAATACATGCTGAACGCACATGCCTATCTAGTGAAAGACGATCTTTTGAATCGATCAAACAATCTTTTGGTGAACAAAACCACCATTGTTGGCACAACTAATAAAATCAGATGAGAGATGACCCCATTTACACAGGCAAAGTCTGAAAGATTTACCACCAAGGTAATGAGGGCTAGAAATATCACACTCACTATTTACCATTTATAATTTCCCACTATAATAGCACTAAAGTTGGCGTTGATGTAATGGACCAGATGGCACGACTGTACACGGTAAAGGGTGGATCCCGTTGCTGGCCTGTAGCTGTGTTTTACAACATCTTGGACCTGGCTGCAATTAATGCACACATTCTGTACAAACAGTGCATTAGCGTAACCATCAGCAGAAAGCAATTTATTCTTGAGCTGGTAAAGGAGCTTTGTACGCATTAAAAATGGCAAAGGCAGTAGGTATAGTAGCACAGAAGCTGACTTTTTCCTCTAACCCCTTCCCGCCTGCCAAAAGGAGACAATGTCAAGTCGGCAGATGTTCAGTGAACAAAACGTTTGAGATCTGCCAGGCATGTAGCTGACTTGTCTGTGGCACATGCTTTAAGAAGCCACCAAAGGTGTGTTTGGAATGTTGACAAAGTTGGTCGGTTTGAAAATGACGCATGACACGGTCATTGCGTGGGTGTGCACTCTAGATTTCAGCTGTCGGATGAGTATACAGGTACATAGAACACATAAATAGCACTAATATAGTATTTTTTTTTCATTTTAGTTTTTCCAGGGGTGGTGGCAGGAATGTGGTGCATAAGCTTTTGCTTTATGCAGATTATATTTTAATATTCGCCTCCGACCCTACTAGATGTATGCCTTGCCTCCACAGAATTATTAATTCCTTATCCAAGTTCTTAGGATACAAATTCAATTGGTCTAAATCCGAAGCTTTGGCTTTGACAGCGTATTGTCCAGTAACGGCCTTCCAGCCGGACACCTTCCAGTGGACCAAACAGGGCATTAAGTATTTGGGAATTTTATTCCCAGCAAATTCATCTGATTTAGTCAGAGTTAATTTTGATCCCTTAATAAAAAGGTTGTTGAATGATGTGGACAGATGGGCTTCATTACATTTATCGATGATTGGGAAGGTTAATGTTTTTAAAATTAATTGTATTCCAAAATTCAACTACCTGTTACAGTCTCTCCCTGTAGCTGTCCCCTCTCTTATTTCAAGCAATTTGATAGCATAGTGAAGTCCTTCACTTGGAACCGTAAGCATACCAGATTACATTTCAATAAATTACATAGGCCGATTGACAAAGGTGGGTTTGGCCTACCCAAGATTTTGTTTTATTATTATAAATTCTGTCTCAGACATTTGGCTCATTGATCGCTTCCATCTGAGTGAGCCCTTCCCTGGTTTTGTGTTGAAAGGATGTTCTTGCCCCTATCTCACCTTCTGCAAAGCCTTTCGATCAAACAAATTGGAGAAGTTAATTCACACCTCGTTATCTTGCATTTACATGTGCTATGGGCAAAAGTGTTTAACTCAGATATTTATTTAAACGTAGCCTCAAGCATATGGATGAACCCTAAACTTATATTTAAGTTTAATGAGTTTAAGAGACTTAATGATCAAAATCAAGTTTTAAGTTAAAATAAGTAATCTGACTGTACATAAAGACTTTACTTAATTTTAGACCTACACTAACGCTTAAAAGAAGTCTCTTCTGCTCACCAAGGCTACATTTATTTGTTCCAAAATACAGTAAAAACAGTGATATTTTGAACTATTTTTACAATTTAAAAGAACACTTTTCTTTTGAATACATTGTAAAATGTAATTTGTGAATAAAGCTGAATTTTCAGCATCATTACTGCAGTCTTCAGTGTCACATGACCCTTCAGAAATCATTATAATATGCTGATTTTCTAATATGGGCATATTTAAAGTGCATTTTACTCATTTAACCTGAACACATATTGCAAGCACAAGCTTTGTTGATGATAATGAGGCAGCATAAACACTAGTTAAAATATAATCTAAACATTCATATTATATTAATATCATATTACATATCATATTTATATCATACAGAGACCTGGTAGTGAACCTGCAAACACTGCCCCGGGAGGAGGCAGACCCAGCCCCTTCGTTGCTGTGTCCGGCACGTGCTTTGCGCATCTACTTGGACCGCATGCGAGAGTTTTAGACGCTCTGAACAGCTCTTTGTCTGCTTCGTGGACAGCGGAAAGGGAACGCTGTCTCCAAACAGAGGCTCTCCCATTGGGTGGATCGCACCCAGGCCTAACCCTAACTTGGGCAGTTCCCACTGCCCCCCGGTTGCCGTGACTGTAGCAACTCCTCCCTCCGAAGAAACAGGATCTACCACCGCCACTTCTCACATGTGATCTAAAAGCCCATGTGGTGTATTTCGCAACTTTTACCTCCCCTCTCTGGGCGTGGTGTGGTCTCCGCAGGGTCTTTTCCCCTGAAAGAATAGGAAAATGGGTAAGACCCCTTCCCACGATGCGTGTAAGGGCCCCAGCCATTTTGCTCTATGCGAGAAACATAGAGATAAAAGAAGCCTGGCTAGGCTCGGCCCATTTCCATGTTGGCAAGCGTTGCCTTGTTCCCCTGTCTAGGGTAACTATAAGGATTCCGACGATTTTATGGGGCATTGGGGAAGGGTACGCTCAGTCTGATACAGCTGGTCGTTTTGGCACATCAAGTACACGTGACACGGCTCAGCCCATGGCATGATTTATATTGGACCCCTAGTGTCGCTTCTTCGACACAACATCGAAGTGAGCAACAGACGGGAACGTCTAGGTTACAGATGTAACCTCCATCCCCTGATGGAGGGAATGAGACGCTGTGTCCTCCCGGCCACGCCGCTGAGCCCCTGTTGTGGCCGGACCATTTCCGGCTCCTCAGAAAAATCCTGAATGAAACAGACGCATTTCTCTGTCTTTATACACGTATGTCCGGGGCGGACATGCAAATTCTGTCAGCCAACTTCTCATTGGCCTTTTTTCATAGTTCAGATGTATATTTGGCACTCGAGGGATGATCGTTTTTGACATACTTGGCGAGGCTTTGCAGTGGGGAGGAGCAGGCAATATGGCATCAGGAGGCAGAAGTGCGTCCCGAGGCTCTGGTGCTGAGAGAAGACTTGAAGCACTTAGCTCCCTCCGCACACCTGGCAGGGGCGGGTTAGTGACTGAGGAGGTCCTGTGTAGGCATCCTCTGGACTTTTCAGAACCAGCCGGCCGGGGGTCAGCAGTCTTGGGTCTGGATGCGTGCCGGGACTGTTGAGGTGTGGCACCGGGTTGCCATGAGAATGGCATTTGAGGGCCTGGTGACCCAGAGAAACAGGAAATTGCTCTTTTATTGAGAATGTGGGTTCCGCGAGTCCGAAGAGACCGAACTGGGAGATGGGGGCATTGAGGAAGCATGGCTTGTCCACGTCCCGCATCTCGACCAGGTTCAGCCAGGGTTTAAGACCGCCGACCACGCAGTGGGGAGGGGCTCACTGCCGACTGCCTGGAGTGAGAGAACCGCTGCCAGGTGCGGGGAGACCCCTTCTGTTCCCCGAGAATGCGGCGGGTGTTCCGTCCGCCAGGGGCTGGAGGACTGTCGTCCGATTGAGGGTGGAGGAGTGGCCGAGGAACAAGCTGTGGCGTATCAGAGAACTGGCGAGTAAGAGTTTTTTTTTCATCTCTCTCGCCACTCTCTCTCTCACTGTCACTCTGCGTTGGCCTTTTCCCTCTTTTAAATTTTACAGTTTTTTGGGGGTACTACACTGTTACAGGAAGTACCCCCATTTGAATTATTTCTGTTTCCCTCCCCTTGTCCCCTACCTCATCCAGGTAGATGGGGATGACCTGCCGGCAGACAGCGCAGAAGGCGCGCCCTCCCCCAGGGAAAGAGGGGGGGGGGGTGTACATCAGGCCGGGGGCTCCCCAGCCTGAGAGAACGAGGGAGGAATGTGGCAGGGCGGAGGGCGGGGCCGGGTCGTTATCCAAGTTCAGATATGCACGAGGCGCTCAAGAGAGACCCCTAGTGTCACTTCTTTGACACAACATCGAAGTGAGTGACAGATGGGGAATTCTATTTAATTCTGGTGGTGTTTTGTTTTTTGTTTTTGTATAGCACACTTTGGTTACAACATTTGTTGTTTTTAAATGTGCTTTATAAATAAACTTGAACTCCCATTCCCCTCATCCTTTTCATGCAGGGAATTCCTACCCCAAACCCGGTTCCTCTGTCCCTTGGGCTGTTCATCCCAACAGTTTCCCCTAACCCTCTCTGCTCTTCCCCAAAGGCTGGTGAATCCGCTGCCATGGGTGTGGGCGTGAACACATTCAGCCGAGTTTGTGTTGTGGGTGCATGTTGTGCTGAAAAGCCAATACTTTGTTTTATACTGAAAAGTGCTGTCAATAAAAGATTGCGTGGATTGTTTACCCGGCTCCTGCTTCCTCCTTAATAAAGAGAGCAAGATACCATACATAAATGTCTCATACATTATTGATAGCTACTTTTGTTTTTGTTTTTGATGTTGATTTGATTATACAGGTAGAAGCCAAACTAGCAAGATTGTGAGTATATTCCAATTTATCGATTCAAATGAATGTAAATTGACACACTTTTTATGTTTTATATGATTATGAAAAAAAGCCCCCAAAAGATACAAATGTTCCTTAATTACATATTGCCCTTAAAAAATCTTTACTTTCTGACAGGCTTACAGTGTACAGAGACATGCTTATAATTTGCTACCTCTGAACACAGGTTAAAGGCTATAAATCATCATTGTTTTTTGTCAAGACACCAAACCTTAAAAACATATTATAAGTCAGAGATCAAGGATACTGAGGCATAGAGAAATGTAACATAAAACAGAGGAATCAAAAGAGCTGTTGTGAAAAGAATATGATTGCAGACTCACATTTAAAATGCAGAGTGACAGCAGAATTATGTGTACAATAAATGGTTTCTGGCAAAAAAAGGGTTAGTCAATGGCATTTAAAGGGATAGTTCACCCAAAAATGAAAATTCTCAGATGTGTATGACTTTCTTTCTTCTGCAGAAAGCAGATTATGATTTTTTGAAGAATATTTCAGCTCTGTATGTCAAGTCATTTTTATTTGTATAGTGCTTTTCACAGCACACATTGTTTCAAAGTAGCTTTATAGAAATGCATGCATTAACAAAAACATTTAACTGTAATATCTAGAAAGTCAGAGAGATGATTTTGTAGTTTCATTAAAAATGATTGTAATTTGTCTATAAAAATTAAATAATGAAAATATAATTTTCAAACAAAACTCCATATGTTGGTTAATGGAGCAAGATGAACTCCTTGGGAGAAACCAGGTTCACTGTGGGGGCCAGTTCCCTCTGGAAAACCAGCATGAATATAATGCCAATATTTGTTGTTTATGTGCAGTGCAGGTCACGTATGTCCACACAATGCAAGTGAATGGGTGACAAAAATCTTGATGCTCCAAAATGCACACATACCATAAATGTATCTGTAACGCTTGAGCAGCGAGGCAGACGAGGAGATGCGGATCCAAATGCAGTTAGACTTTATTTAATAAACAAACAAGTAAGCACAAAGGAACAACCCTCAATGGGGAAATAACACATAAAACCGAAAACTAAACATGATGAAAACAAACAGAGAACTCAGGCAACAAAACAGAGAACTCAGGCAACAAAACAGAGAACTCAGGCAACAAAACAGAGAACTCAGGCAACAAAACAGAGAACTCAGGCAACAAAACAGAGAACTCAGGCAACAAAACAGAGAACTCAGGCAACAAAACAGAGAACTCAGGCAGGGAACACATACCAGGCTAACAACAAACAACGATAGACACCGATTGAACAAACAAACAGGGTTTAAATACACTGACAAGGGAAGACAGGAACCAATGAACAACAGAACTCAAAACAAGATAACAAGGTGAATAAACAGAAACCAATGGTAGACTAATGAGGACAGGTGAAAACAATGACAGAGAACACGAAAGCTAACAAGGAGACTATGGAACTAAACAAGGGACAAAAGTGAAAACTAAGGAGTTACAAAAGTGACAAAAAATGATAAACAAAGGGCAACGGTGAAACAAGACAAGGTAATACATAACAGTATCCATACCAGTGTTTTAATCCATATCTTCAGAAGTGATATGATAGGGGTGAGGGGTGAGAAACAGATCAATATTTAAGTCCTATTTTGCTAGAAATGCTTCTCCCTGCCCAGTAGGAGGCGATATGCATGAAGAATGTGAATCACCAGAAACACAAGAAGAAGAATGTGAAAGTGGAAATTGACTGAGCAGGAGAATCTATAGTAAAAAAGGACTTCAATATTGATCTGTTTTTCACCCACACCTATCATATAACTTCTGAACACACTGAGTCTTGTGGATTACTTTATTGCTGACTTCTGTGATTTTTGGAGCTTCAACATTTTGGCACCCTTTCCCTTGCATTGTATGGACCAAAAGAGCTGAGAATTTCTTCTAAAAATGAGTTCAGCAGGTGAAAGAATGTATTTTTGGGTGAAAAATTATTAATTTAAGGTCTGACACATTCTAAAGGCTCAAACCTCTCAGTCTGAGTTCAGAGGGACTCTAGATGACTGCATGTGCAAACAATGAGTGTGAAAAGGTTTACACCAGGGACAGAAATTAACCAGAGCTCTGGGGAAAATGTTGCAGAATGATTTATCTAACATTTAAAGTATTTTCATAATATTGTATTATAGGCAAAAGGTGAAGTACCTCTGCAGATACAATAGTCAGGTGTCTGTCTGAAACAAATATATAATAATAATAAAAATAAATCAGCTCTCACCCAACAATCAAAACGATGATAGTGATTATATTAAAATCTACTGAGACAGTAGAGTAACAAAAGTTGTATTTGTTAACAATAGTTAAAACAAAAGTTAACATGTACTACTAATAAACAACACTTGCAAATCATATATTAATATTGGTCAGTGTTAATATATACATTACATATATTCATTTATGGATACAAACAAGGATTTCTGGATGTGTACAAATTAAAGAGATAGTTCACCCAAAAAGGGAAATTGTGTCATAATTTTCTTATCATTTACAAAATTTTACTTTATGTGTATGGAAAAGATGCAATGGTGACTAAGGCTGTCAGTCCCTAACATTCTGCATTACATCTCCTTTTGTGTCCCACAGTCATATGGGTTTGGAACAACATGAGGAAACGATGACTGATGACTTTAACGAGAAGTTTATTTACAGTATGGCAATTGTTTTGTAATTAGGCAACTATATTAAAAAAAATATTTCATTGTTTCAGCCCACAAAAAATAAATAAATAAAAAAGCTATTGTGCAAAAGCAGTGCAGCGATTTGTCCAATTTGTTCTGTCATTGTAGGACAACAATCTCAGCAATCACTAAGCCATCAGGCGCAAAAAAAAGAAAAGAGTTACTCATCAATGGACTGCAGTCAGTTTTTCATGCAACAAAGAAATTCTTCAACCCTTGGGCATGTGACTGTGGTAGGTCAGCATTCATTTTTAATGTTTTCCCCTGCACATTAGGGAAAACACACTGTACACAATATTCTTTAATTACTACTTCTGTGTGCCTTGGTATCACACAACAGCAAACTCAGTGTCTTTAGCATAATCTCTGTGACAGTGAAAAAAGTCACCTATGTATACTCTGAAGATACAGAAGTAATAATGGACAGATGAATGTGAACATGCAAGTCATAAAGACACTTATTTGTTTAATGTGTTTGTAAATTTGTTTTGTTTTTTATTTTTCTCCTCTTTTCTCCCCAATTTGGAATGCCCAATTCCAAATGCCCAAATCTAAGTCCTCCTAGTGGCGTAGTGACTTGTTTAATCCGCCTCCACATAGCGCATGCATCACTCACCACACCCCACCAAGAGCGAGAACCACATTATAGCGACCACAGGGAGGTTAACCAACATGACTACACTCTACACTCCCTAGCAACTGGGACAATTTGGCTGCTAAGGAGACCTGGCTGGAGTCACTCAGCACACCCTGGATTTGAATTTGTGACTCCAGGTGTGGTAGTCAGCATCTTTACTCGCTGAGCTACCCAGGCCCCACTGTGTTTGTACATTTTTAAATGTGACAGTCTCCCATAAATAGCTTTATTTACAGATAATCTTTGAAAAAACAGCTACGCAATAGCATTAAAAAATTATGATATTTTGATACTGCAGAGTGTATTTAGAGGCTAAAAAGAATTACTGCATCATGCTAAAACTGCATTATGCCTGATTCACACATACTCCGTCAGCAGGGGTGTGAGCAATCCATAAGCAAAAAAAGTTATCTCAGGGTTCCTACAGCAAATATTTTCTTTAATAAGGCCATAAATATATATAAATAAACTGGCGGCCAAAAATTTGTAACCACATCTATGGCAAGTGCTACAGGAAGTGTGGGGTGAAATGTCACTTGAGTATCTGGACAGACAGCTAGAATACCAAGGATCTGCAAAGCTATCATTGCTGCACATGAGAACTCTTTGAAGTAGTTTAAGAAATTCTGGGGAAACAAATCTAATTGTAATAGTAATTTATTTTTCTGATTAACAATATCTTTTTGATTCACATATTAAACACAGAAAAACAAAACATATATACACAGAATCAACAATTAACCCCCACTATTACCCCTCCCAATCCCCAACCCCACCCTGGCCCCCAACAACATCCCAGTGGTCATACATGATCATAGACACACACACACACACACACATAAAAAATTATAATATTGACAACAACACCTTTCTCTCCACTGCCCCTCACTGAGAGCCCTCCAGATATCCGCCCCATTTCCCCACAAACAAGTATAATTTCCCCAGTCTTCTAAATGGCCCTTCTTCAAAGGCCACCACCCTCCCCATCTACGAGCACCACTCCTGAAATGAGGGAGCTCCAGCATACCTGCATCCCCTTAAATCTGTCTGGCGATCATGACAATGGTTAAGACCCAACTCTTTATGAGCCTATTCTCAATATCAATGACCACCCCACTGCCCAATATACAGAGTCTGGGGCAAAATGATACCCGACTGCCCAATACGTCACCCACAAAACCTGAAACTTCAACCAAAACTCCTGGATATTAACACACCACCAAAAGACATGGGTTATGTCTCCATCCTCTGATTGGCATCCCCAGCATGTGGGTGTGTCTTAAAAGGGTTAATTCACCCAAAGATTTTAATTATCCCATAATTTACTCACCCTCAAGCCATCTTAGTTGCATAGGACTTTCTTCTTCAGGATATCCTGGCTCTTCCTAGCTTTATAATTGGAATGAATTGAAGCTTTGATTTTTTTGAGCCCAAAAAAGCACATCCATCCATCAAAAAAGTAATCCATACAGCTCCAGGGGGTTAATAAAGGCCTTCTGAAGTGAGCCGATGCGTTTTTGTAAGAAAATTGTTCATATTTGTACTTTTTCTTACTTTTCTTTTTGACTATAGTTTATACTAACATTTTCAAAGGATCTTAACACTCCACTCTCAAATAGGTCACGAGCGTAGTAACCCCCCTCTGACCAGGAGAAAGGGGACTTATTTAATACATAAATTTGGGTTTAGCAATATGCTCGAGGCAACATTTGAATAAATGTCCGAATTAAAAACTCTAGACACTTTTGTCCATTCCGAGTGCAAATGCGAGATAACAGGGTGTAACTTAACTTCTCTGGTTGTAATGGTGAAATAGGGGCAAGAAACTCTTGTTCAAAACAAAACCAGGTAGGGGCTCACTCATGTCGAAGCGACCAATGAGACAAATGTATGAGACTGAATGCATAATAATAAAACAAAATCTTGGGTAGGCCTTGCCCACCTATGTCAATCAGCCTATGTAACTTACTGAAATGTAATCTGGGATGTTTACCATTCCAAATGAAGGACTTTGATATGCTATCAATTTGCTTGAAATAAGAGAGGGGGACATCTATAGGGAGAGACTGAAGCAGGTAGCTGAATTTTGGAATACAATTAATTTCAATAGCATTAACATTCCCTATCATCGATAAATGTAATGAAGTCCACCTGCCCACATTGCTCGAAAGCCTTTTTTATTAAAGGGTTAAAATTAACTCTAACTAAATCAAACCAGTTTGCTGGGAATAAAATACCCAAAAACGTAATGCTCTGTTTGGGCAATGAAAGGAGCCCAGCTGAAAAGCCATTTTCGGGCAGTATGCTGTCAGAGCCAAAGCTTCAGATTTAGAACAATAAACTCTGTATCCCGAGAACTTAGAAAAGGAATGAATAATTCTGTGGAGGCAAGGCATAGATCTAGTAGGGTCAGAGACGAATAATAAAATATTATCTGCGTAAAGCAAAAGCTTATGCATCACACTTCCCGCCATCACCCCTGGAAAATCATCCTACTTTCTTACTGTGTCTGCTAATGGTTCCAGGGCAAGTCAGAGCAATAATGGGGGAAAAGGGCATCCTGCCGGGTGCCCCTATCCAGAGTAAAGTAATCTGAAAGTAATCCATTTGTTTAATCCAATTAATCCACGGGGTGTCTATAAAGGAACTAAACTAAATCCATCCAATAAACGTATTCCTGAACCCGTACATTTCCAAAATCTTAAAAAGATCCCATTCTACAATATCAAACACCTTTTTGATGTCAAGTGAGATGGCAGCTACCGGAGTCTGATCATTCACCACTGACCACAAGATATTGATGAAATGCCTAATGTTATCAGAAGAGATCTGGCCCTGAATAAACCCCATCTGATCTATATGTATAAAAAATGTAATAACTTTACTTAATCGGTTAGCCAAAGTTTTAACGTCTAGCTGGATCAGGAATATTGGATGATAACTTTTATACTAGCTTGGATCTTTGTCCTTTTTAAGGATCAGACTGATCCAGGCTTGTGTCATGGTTGGCGCTATTTCCATTCTTTAAAGCTTTCCATTCTTTAATGATTGAAGCCACTTCTGCAGCATAAGATCTAAAAATCTCAGTGGCAAAGCCATCTGGCCCCGGAGCCTTGCCTGTAGGCAAGGCCTTAATTACCTCGCCAAGCTCCTCCAAGGTAATCTCAGAATCAAGAGAGTTTTTTTTTGCTCATTTGTCAGTTTAGGGAGTTCTAATGGTTCTACAAAATTCTAATATCTTCATCAGTATACGAAGACGTGGAATTATAGAGATCAAGATAGAATTCTTTAAAAGCATTATTAATATCAATGGCCAAGGTAAATATTTCACCACCAGCAGATTTCACTGAGGGAATGGTAGAAAAAGACTATATCTGCTTTATATATCTAGCCAAAAGCTTTCCTGCTTTATCCCCTGACTTGTCTTGCCCTGAATAGCCAAAACGCCACTTTAGTGTATACGCCAGATAGTATTATATCTGTATTTCAGTCGGGTCAATTCTCTGAGGCCATCAGACAACATTTGACACTTCAGCTCTGCCTCTGCACTTTTAATATTTCCTTCCAACTCCGTGAATTCTCATGCTTTGGATTTTTTTATGAATGAGGCATACTGTTTGATCCGACCCCTAAAAACCGCCTTAAGTGCCTCCAAAGCGACGCCCACAGAGGATACTGAGGACAGTTTGTCTCCATATAAACGTTGATTTCAGCCTTTAACATTTGTTGGAATTCAGGATTTTGCAAAGGTAAACATTAAAGCGCCAACTATGTAATTTATTTTTCTCTGTATGTGACAATAGACGGGATACACACAAAGAACTTGTAGATTCATCCACATAACTGTCCCGAAGTGTGTTCCTCAACCAAACAAACTCCAGCCTCTAGCTGAACTAGAACAAACACACACAATATATATACAGTATATATATATATATATATATATATATTAGGGCAGCCTTTGCAATTTAATAATCGCAAAAGGTCATATCGCGGTTTAGATTTCATTTTGATTAATTGTGCAGCAAAATGAAATCTAAACCGCGATATGACCTTTTACATTTACATTTATGCATTTGGCAGACGCTTTTATCCAAAGCGACTTACAGTGCACTTATTACAGGGACAATCCCCCCTGGAGCAACCTGGAGTTAAGTGCCTTGCTCAAGGACACAATGGTGGTGGCTGTGGGGCTTGAACCAGCGTTAGGGTTAGGGTTAGGGTTTGCTTACGTGCGCTAAACGCTTTATTTACAATAAACTGGCACGTCCTGTGCGAAGCGTTTTTTATTATTATCTGCGGTAGCAGCATCTCAGTTTCTGCAAGGCACAGGTTTCATAACGCGGAATATAAGACTGGATATAATTCAAACACCTTTATTAAATGATTGCTGAGCAAACAACATTAACAGCAACACCTGTAGAGTCCAGCAACATCTCTTCCTCATTCTCCTGTCATTTGTTTACCTCACGAGAGAGCGTGTCGCCTTTATTACACTCCCCGCGGAAACAAGTGAAAGCGGAACTAATATTTCCAACATCCAACAAAATGAAAAGGAACATATTATAAATCTATATCAAATATTTAGTTACTATAATATAATGCATTGCTAAATTAAAAATAATTAAATTAAATGGTGACAAACTAACCAAAAGTTTCAGTTCAATCAGTTCAACTTCAGTTTCACATTAACCCTAATTCTTTAGGACTATCCTATATACAGTAAAGAATAGTTTGTATAAGCCTACTAGTTTTTAATGCCTAGAATAAAAAGTAACAATTATATTTTACAATTATATTTTGTGTATACTGAATTATTGACTGACAACAAAAACTAGGCAACAACTATGGTTTTACTAACAGGGAAATTCAGCTAACAGTGACATTGAGCAGAAAGCTTACATATAACCAGTTTTGACAGAGCTGCTGATAAAAGTTAAATGATCAGCATCGATTGATGAGATGAAAATTGGAGATCGGTGTCAGATGTTAAAATCCTGATTGGAGCATCCCTAATATTCAAGTTCACTGTGTTTCAAAAACTAATGTTGATGATTAGTGGGCTGAGATCCTATCACAAAATGGACAAAAACAGGTACACAGTGGATGGTAACATTTGGATATGAAGAAGACTTTGTTTGACTGTTTAAATATTTATTTGGTCTCAGTTTGGTTATATTTAAGAGGGCTCAAATGTGAAATCCCCAATAGCCTTTTTGCAGTTGAACATGTGGAAAACATTATCATCATAATCGCAGTTCAAATCGCAATCGCAATATTTTTTTAAATAATCGCAATATGACTTTTTGTCCAAATCATGCAGTCGTAATATATATATCTAATAAAAAACATAAAAAAATATTTTTTCTATGCGTTCAGTTTCCTCGGACAGTCAAATGAATGTTTAGTGAGCCGGCCCATTCAACTGCTACATGAGTGCGACAGATGACCCAATCAATCCAATGTCCTGCAAGAAATACTCCACAAAACAAACTCCAATCAACAGGATGTATGAGTACAATGAACGTGAAGATTCATCCACAACACTGTCCTGAAGTGCTGCTTTACAAAACAAACTCCAGCCGCAAAGTGGAACTAGTACAAAAAGAAACAAAAAAGGCACTCAGCTTCCTCGGATGGATATACATCATGTATCATGTGCTATTAGACCTCTCCAAATGATCCAGAATGCAGCAGCACGTCTGGTCTTTAATGAACCTAAGAGAGCACGTTACACCACTCTTTGTCTCTCTCCACTGGCTGCCGGTTCATGCATGTACTAAATTCAAGGCCCTGATGCTGGCATACAAAACAGTCACTGGGTCTGCTCCAGCATACCTAAAAACATTTATGCAGAGCTACGTTCCCACCAGAAGCCTGCGGTCGGCTAAGGAACGTCGCCTTGTCGTACCAAAACAAAGAGGCACCTAAACACTTTCCCGGACTTTCAGTTTCATCATACCACGGTGGTGGAATGACCTTCCCAACTCAATCCGGGAAGCTAACTCACTCTCTATCTTCAAAAAACGGCTAAAAACACATCTTTTCCAAAAGCACTTAACCGGTCACAAAAACAATTTAATTAAATAAAAAATAAAAAATTTACATTTCTTGTTGCACTTAAATCTGTTTTGTATACTATTCTGATGATAGTGAAACTTTGTAATATGGCACTTTTTGTACCACTGTCTCCTTAAGATGACTCGCTTATGTTTTCCTCTTTTGTAAGTCAGCTTTGGATAAAAGCGTCTGCCAAATGAATAAATGTAAATGTAAATATATCCATCATATATATATATATATATATATATATATATATATATATATATATATATACACACATATTATGATCAGTTGAATGCCACTTTGGTGAATAACAGTACCAATTTCTTTCCATAAAAGCAAAATCTGTACATTGAATAATCAACTGATCACAATGTATAGTCAGGCTCAGGACATTAATAGCACGAAAAATTACTATTACAATTTGAAAAAAAACATTCTGAACTTCTTAAACTACTTCAAATATTTCATCAAATAAAATCCTCCACATGCAGCAATGACAGCTTTGCAGATCTTTGGTATTCTAGCTGTCAGTTTGTACAGATACTCAGGTGACATTTCACCCCACACTTCCTGTAGCACTTGCCATAGAGGTGGCTGGCTTGAGAGGCACTTCTCACGCACCTTACAGTCTAGCTGATCCCACAAATGCTCAATGGAGATAAGATCATAACAATCTTTTCCAATTATCTGTTGTCCAATGTCGGTGTTTCTTTGCCCACTCTAACCTTTTCTTTTTGTTTTCTGTTTCAAAAGTGGCTTTTTCTTTGCAATTCTTCCCATAAGGCCTGCAGCCCTGGGTCTTTTCTTTACTATTGTAAACTGGTGTTAAGTGGGTAGAATTCAATGAAGCTGTCAGCTGAGGACATGTGAGGTGTCTATAGAGAAAGCGGTTTCTTTTTTTGCCATTTTTTAACTATTATTTATTTGATAAAAATGGCAAAAGCAGAGAAAATGGCAAAAGCAGAGAAAAATGTTTTACATTTGAAATCGTAAGTACATGAGTATGAGGACCACATCACTATGGTAAATAATTTACATAGACCCCAGCCTATACAGTATTGGCTGCTATAATTGTTTGCATTCAGTCAGAGAACACAAACTGTTCTGCGTCCCTGAATCGAGAGTTTGCATCCAACCCGACAGCCCATACATTTTTAAATAAGTAATAAGGCATTTAATTTTCATCATTCAAATACTTGACAAAGCCGTGTTAGGAGTCTATTTTTACGACATGAAGGCATGACAGACATAAGAGTAAATTGAAACATTAACTTGCTGCTCAAAACTGCTGAAGCAAGTGCTTTCCACAGCTTTTCCTTAGCTAATAAATCCTTGTCTAATAAATGCTGAGGGTTGCACAGCACTTCGTAATTCAACCTTGACTCGGATATCAGTCGGGTATTGTCTATTGTTGTGGCCTTGCAAATACGAATGAGGTAAATGTTTGCTTTGATGACAATGGTGGGCAGTCAAGTGCACTTGTTTATTTTTATCAGCGTACTTTGTCGTGATTGGTTACAGTTGTAAAGCCTAAACTATATCCCTACATATACATTAACAGGAAAAGCCATGCAGTATATTAATTATTTCATTTATTTTGTGTTTGTTTTGATGCAAACCTATAAATTGTAGTGTATTATATGTTAGGTTTCAATATTTTTCATTTGGTTTTGGTCTTTTTTTAAATCTCCTGATCCATCCCTACAACACCCAGTGCTGCCGAGTACAGAGTGAGCCATGCAGAAAAAATAGTCTCAATAGCAAAACTATAAGTTCGCTGTCATGGCTGAGGCACTACAACTCATGGCTCCTGCTTGCAATATGAAGGCTGCAATCTGTTAATATTGGTGCAGAAATGCAAACACTGCTCATGCCCTGCTCACAGAGTATATGTGAATCCGGACTTAGACATCAAAAGCGATCACTCCAAAGAAGAGTTCAAAGAAGTTAAGTTGGACTTGACAAAAAAAATAACTACAAAACAAAATACTAAAATTAAAACAGGCATTTACTTAAGGCATTTTAATATAAAATGTCATGTGTTGACTAGGACAATATTTGAATCAATTATAGTGCCAGTTTCCAACATCTTACTTTTAATTTGGTTGCAACTGAAAAGTGCAAAAATACAAGACAAAAATCACAAATACAGGAGATTGATGACAATAGCTGGCCTGCAGCTAATTATTCACTGGACCTGTGATACCCAAGTTGTCTCATCAGGAACCCACATGTGTCCTCGATGAGTCTGATATCTCTCCTTGGCATGTTCTGCCTCCATACGTTAATGTTGGCAGCTGATATGTCCCCTTCGTACCTCAGGTTATACAAGTTTGTGGAGGTGGTAAACATGAGCTGGTTCAAGGCCGAAGGCGATACAGGGATTCCCAGGAAAGAGTGTATCCTCTCGGCTGTCTCTTGAGGAACATTTACAATATCCTCAAACCTGACTCGAAGATAGGACTCCTCAGGTAAAGTTGCTATGATTCTGAGAACAGCAGTGGTGTGAGCGAGCCATAGGTGGGCCAGCAACAACACAGGATTGGTCTCTGAATGGGATACGAGGCGCCACAACATCCTAAACTCTGCTGCAAATGCATTCGGACACCTGTCTCTAACCATATCTTGTTTGAAAATAAGAGCTAGGTGCTGAGGGATGTTCTTTAGGGAATACAGACTAGGTTTGCTGTTATACAGCATCAGATAGATCCATGCACGGGGGTCCCTGATGACATAGATGGCCCTAAGAGAAGGACCGATAACTTCTTGAAGAAAGGGTAGCTTGAGAGCCCAACTGCCACTGCACAGATTGAGAACGGCACGGGCATTAGGGTAGTCCTGTATGTGCTTCCTCAGCTCTCGTACATACTCAATGTCCCTGTCTAAAGCAGCTTGTACACGTTCTTTCATTTCACCCATTGACTCTATTCTCCTAAGCCTCTTCTTCTTGTCCTGGGAGAGACTCACTCTTTGGGCCAGATTAATATGGCTGCTTTCATAAAGCGGGATATTTTGCAGGAATATGTGGATGTTGTGGACCAGTGAATGTAGCCAACCCTGAATCATTTTGAAATGCCCTTGCTGGACTTCTGTCCTTGTCCATTCACAGGCATCTACTAATGAGTCAAATTCAAACTCTGTCTCAGGTATATCCAAGTGTTCTGTAGGGATGCGCAAGTAGACAAAGTCTGTGTTGTTGTAGAAAATATGTTTAAGGATGTCAGATCCAAAGCCAGGTAATGTTGTTATCACTACAGTGGGTAGAGGCACTTGATGCTGGTCATAAAGCCTATTTTGCTCACTATGCTCAAAGTCAGTGGCAACTCTTTGCCACTTACCCTTGCACAGGAGCTGACTGCAACTGTTAGAGATGAACAGGAGCTCAGTGATCCACAACATTATCACTGACAGCAATGCATAGCGCATCAATCTGATAAAGCAAACATAGAACATGCGTTGTAGGCTTAGAAAAATAATGGCCACACACAGTATTACCCCAGCTACTACATTTATGATAAATCCAAAGTCAAACAGATGATTGTGTATCGTTGTTTGTTTGGGGACAAGCTGCGTTCCTAAGCCAAAACGGATGATCTGATGTCTGTCTTCCAACTTTGCGTGACCCCCGAAGCCTAGATAGCTTGAACGTGCCCCTATGTCTTTGTGATTGGTTACTATAGAAACTATTTTCTCAGTATCATTGATGACAAGTGAAACTTTTAGCCCATTTTTACTGTTATCGATGAAACTGCAGTGGGAAACTTTAACATATGGCCCATGTAAGACGTAAGCCATTCTACTCACTGAATCAGTGAAAGGGAAAGAAACATTGATAAACTGTGTCCATCTCTTTTTAAACTCTGCTGCTTGCTCCGCCTCCTGTAATTGTGTGTCAGGGCTGTATCCCTTACTATCAAACCAGAACATTTTGTAATGAGCATCCCAGACATCCATTAATGCCCCATTGTACCTGTCCATGACCTTATGGGGAACATACTTAAAGTCAATGTCCAGGTTATGAAAGAATGCACTGACAGTGTTCAGTGGTGAGTCGTCCCATTTCTCAACATGGTCGACTACCAGAAGTGTCTGTGAGTTTAGGAGAACCAGTGCTCGGTACACACTCTTCAGTCTCATCGCTGAGGAATACGCTGCAACCGCCTCCCCACTTACAAACATAGTGTCTCCATGGGAGGAGGCAGCAATCACCTCTCCTGAGGAGTCTCCAACCCCCTTGTCAGTCCAGCGCAGCCATTTGGAACATTCACCAAGCTGTCCTTCCCATGGGGCATTACACTGGCTTGTTGGGGAAGGACTGAACACTAAAACATTGTTTAAGTAGCTGAGTTTGGGGCCATATAAAGCCTCAGAAACAAATACTTGACCATTAGGAGCAAAAGTAAATGAGTTTTGGTCTGGGTGCTCATGTCCAGGGTTAAAGCTGTTCCAGCCATCCACCCATGAGTAAGGCTTAGCATGGACAATGTCAAACACTGCCCGACCACCCAGCTTTCCAGATTTAAATGAGACAAAGGTGTTGCCCTGAGCATTAGGTAAAGCCGCCCCATAAGTTACAACACCCCAGTTGGTGAATATGTGCATTTTAGCTTGATTGTAGCCATAAGGGGGTTGTGGTGTAAGGCCGGCATTATACCAGATAAACTCTGTGTGAAGAGTCGTCCAGCGCTGGGCAAAAGACTGACCCATGGGACCATCTTTGGGTCTATGCTTTCTTATCTGCTGTGCTAGCCAGTTCCCCGACCCATTTTTCATCACAAATGAATCTAAAAAGACTAATTGACTCTCTGGTCCATAGAACCAGTTGTAGTTTGAGTCTCCTATACCAACAGTTCTCTGAAACCCTGGCAGTAAAGTGGCATAGTAAAACCAGAAATGAGTACGTAGCCAGTTGTTCTGTGTGTTGTCTATGTTGAAGTGGCGCTGGGCTAAGAAAACATACTGCATGACTGACTTTGCTGTGTAACTCCCGTATGCCACACCCTCGTCCAGGGAGCCATCGACAACATGATTTAACAAAAACATTGTCTTCTCCATGTAATTTACAGAGACCTGTTTCCAAACCATAGACTCCATGTCATCATGTGCACCCACAACTATAGCACCAGTCAGAATTGCTACAATGTTAGTGGTTTGATGGTTTTGTAGAAATTGTTTCCCCCAGCCCCTGTACTTTGACGTCTCATAGAGCTCTTCAGTTTCAGCATGTATTCTCTTTAGGTACAGGTCCCGGCGCTGCTGATCAAGGATTGAGTAACTAAAGTCAAAAGCAGTAGCAAATCCAGTGAGCGAATGAGCCATTGGTACTTCGTTATTAGGTGCACTACTTACTTTCCAGTCTGGATATTCTAACATTTGGTCCATAAACCTAACAAGGAATTGTATGGCAGCAGTGTCCTCAGGATACAGTAAACAGTATAGAGCCAGAGGAGGGAGGTTGTTGCCAAAAATCTCATTCCACTTGCTGGTGAACTCATCATGCTTGGCAGGTGGCATGTAGAGCGGGCCATTGGAGAGCATAGTCAACACGGCCGCCCGGATGACTTTAAAAATGTGGCTATGGGTTGTAGTTGACCTTTGTCTCAACAGTGGTACATCGTCTTGGCTGAAGTATAAATTAGGGTGAAGATTAGTGACTTGGAGTTTCCGTAGCTCTGGTGGCCAGTTCTCTGTGAGTTGGAATTGCCCAAAGTCACTAAAAATATTTTTCTCTGAGGCATTTAAATCTCTAGAGAATGCAGCTCCCACTGCTAGAAGAGTTGCTAAAAATACATGGAAACCTATGGACTTCCAAGCCACTGCCCACAACATTTTTATTTTAGTTTTTTGGTGGCTATAATAATCCTTTATTTTTTTATTATTTTTATTTTTTTGTCTGGTTGGTCTCTCACCACTTTAAAATTTATATAATTCAAAGGGTAAGTTTTTTCTTGATACACAAATGGGAAACAGTGCCTGTTCAGTTATGTTTTTTAGTTTTTTGTTTTTTTGTCCATAATATTCTTTAGCTTTCAATATTTGAAACACAGACACACAAGTAAAATTCCTGTATCTGAATAGTAAATACGAATAAAAAATTAATTTATAATAATTAAAGAGTGTGATATTAACATCACAGCTCTGTAATGAATAATTAACTATGTGATTTTAACATCAAACTCTCAGTCGTGATTGTTATGAGTACTGAACTTACATTTAGTGAAGAGCTCCAGTAAATGCTTATGTCAAACCCATATCATGCTGTTATCTGTAAAAAAATAAAAATAATAAATAAATAAATAAATAAATAAATAAATAAATAAATTATAATAATAAATGCTCGGAGAAACAGAGGAAAAACGATTAGAAAATCTGTGTAATATAAGAGTGTCATCAGTCAGTAATCCTTTTGTGTATATAAAAAAATCCGATCTAAATCATCTGTAATCCATTCAACTGAGCTGTCAGGTGATGTGGCTTCGATTGTGAAGGTGTGAGGAGGGATTCTGCTATCCTGGTCATCATCACACTCAGATTGATCCTCCATCGATCAATAAATCCCGATTAATATCCGATCGGATCACAACACACAGTCACACCAATGTGTGACACACCACACACCACATATGATCGTGCTTCAGTATCTAACATATTTACAAACAAATCCGTATTCTCAAGAAGCGCAATGTTCCTCGGCTATTATAGCCATCACCCGACGCGCTTAAAACGACCACTGACCGTGTATTGTACTCATAGACCCATAGAAAAAACACACCTTAATGGAAAGTAGAAATGAAGAAAAGGCACAATCCACGGCATTCTGTATAGCGAAGATTTGCGTGTCCGTGAGAAACACGTTTAATAATCATCATCTTCTGAGTCAAAGATAACATTTTGATGCGTGTTTGTCTCCATCCATCCGCTTCTGAGTAATTTAATCGCGTTTAGCTCGTCAGCGCGTTCTGCTGTATGTCTGCGTCTCCGTCAATGACTGGCGTTTCTGCTGTTTGTCTGCGGCTCCGTCAATGACACTGGCGTTACCATAGAGACCGCTGACTGTATAGGGCGTGCGCTTTGTCTCTTGCGCTCGCTCTCTCTCTCTCTCTCTCTCTCTCTCTCTCTCTCTCTCTCTCTCTCTCTCTCTCTCTCTCATACACACACACGCGCGTTGTGTTTCCATGTTTTATGGGGACTTTCCATAGACCCTAAACCTAACCCTCACAGAAAGTTTTCTGCATTGTTACATTTTCAAAAAACATAATTTAGTATGATTTATAAGCTGTTTTCCTCATGGGGACCGCCAGAATGTTCCCACAAGGTCAAAGATTTCAGGTTTTACTATCCTTATGGGGACATTTGGTCCCCACAAAGTGATAAATACATGCTAACACACACATATACACACACACACTAGATATAAAAATTCGTCCAAATTCAAAACAGACAATCTGTAATTACTAGAGCTGTTGATATAACGTGTTAATTCTATGCGATTAATTTTATAAAAAATAACACGTTAAAAAAATTAACGCAATAAATCGCACGGTAATAAGGAAGATTCCTGAGAATGCAAGCTTGTAGTACCACATGTTTACTCCAGAGGGCAGTAAGTGAAACTTCAGCTGTATGAGCAACACACAGTTTATATTGTGAACAAAACAACCAGACAGCACAACACAGACATGCGTTACGTTCTTGCGTTCAAAACACTTGGAACGCAAACCTGAACTAAGAGATACTAAGTATTAAACTATATTTAACTTGGCACAGTGACTTAAAAATGTATTTTATGATGCAACACACCCGAGACGCTATATAAGCATGTCTGATGCTTGTTGAAATTGATGGGTTCTTAAACAAGCCCTCATAATAAATCTCAAACTGATTGTCAAATTCATTTGTGAAATAAATTGCTGTAAACTGTATGCCAATGATTGTCTTATGATCAATAATATGGTAGTAAACAATATATTGTATTCTAAAACCGCTTTTCAATGATTACATTTTCTGCCACAAGAATGTAATGCATTTTAATTATCTGAATTTCTTTATTTTCTATATAATTTTTAAATATTTAAAGATAACTATGTATAATTATTTCATCATAATGTATTGAATTATTTTTATATGAGGGTCTTTCTCAGAAAATATTTGTATATGCGATTAAATGTGATTAATCGCAATTAATTAATCGGGACACCATGTAATTAATTCGATTAAATATTGCAATCGATTGACAGCCCTCGTATTTACATAACATAGTGAAACAGTTGAAAGAAATGATGACAACCTAAAATAATTTGATGTTGATAAGAAAGCCAATTTACCCTTGTCAACTAACCTATGGTGTTTATCTTCAATAACAGTCCAAATATCACAAAAAGAAATATAAACACCAGTGCAAGGACATTAAAATACAATTTGTGCATGAATGAGAGACAGATTAATATATTTTTTATGAGATGAATATAGTTTCAAAATGATTTACAATGATAAATGTCATACATGCATCTTACTATCCACACACAAATGCCTTTCAACTTGTGTCTGTGATATTTGTGTGCCTATTTTTACAAATAGAGTCATATTTGTGAATACAAATGTTCCCTTTTTATAAACGTAACACAATTTGTGTGTCTAACCAATGAATAAGTCCTAAATTCATCCATAAATGTGGTTACATCTACCCATTAATTTGGGGAAACTTCACAAATGCATGTTATTAGCCTTATACAAATGTCTTTTTACTTGTGTCTGTGTAATTTATTATTATATTAATGTGCAGCTATTTGTACAAATAGAGACATATTTGTGAATATACATTTTTGTACAAATAAATGAAGATGTTCCAAATGAAACACAAAATTTTGTTTTAGGGAGTCGCGTGGTGCCATGCGAGGGTCGGACGTGTCGACAGCGCACTTTGCTTTTATGCTTTCACACAAATTCAGAGTAAACTGTTGGTAACTGCCAGCATGTCGGTGATGCTGACAAAGGTCGTAGCGGACTTGGAGGATCTTGCTGTAATACGTCGATCGATTACGGCCATGGATGTCACGGTTCATGAATTCGCTGTTTCCTTCATGCCTCGTGTATTGTTGTTTTTGTGTGTAGCGTGTGTGAATGGGCGTTGCCGCTTGTTTCATTGTTTAGCGCACCTGTCATCATTCCCTGCACCAGCTGCTGCCAATTCACTCCCCTATATTAACTCATCACACTCTCCTCTCTTTGTCAGATCGTTTGTTTGGTGCCCTCAGTGTTGTTCTTCGTTTACCTGTCTGCAGTCCTGTTCTGGTTTAGTTCCTGTTCCTGTTCGGTGTCTTCATGGTTTCGTCTCGTCTGGATGTTTTCTCGTACCGGATTCACCACTCTCTGTACCAGCACGCTGACCATCTAGCCACTGCGTCACCAGCCCACCCGAACTCCAGAACTGTGTTATTTTCATTCACTCTAATAAAGAGTTACTTGCATTTTTGCTTCCGTCTTCAGTGATTGTGACAATGGAGATGAAATTCGAGTTGGTTACAAGAATCGTGGACTTCAAGAAACGGATCGATTGTCTGGAATCATTGGACAGGGAATTAGCTGCTAACCCGGTTGCAACCAAAGCAGATTTGCAATGGGTCGGGCAAGGTTGTAAGATTTAGAGAATCATAATCAGCGAAACAATGTCCGAATTGTTGGAATTTCTGAGAACAAAGAATGCAGAGATATGGTGAAATTCCTAGACAAGCTCTTCCCGATTCTGCTCAATCAAGCGAGCTCACAGAGTCCCGGTTTGGAGATCCGCTGAGGGAGACAGGCCTGATCAATTCTGGCCAAATTTCTGAGATCATCCAATAAAGATCTTGTGTTACGCAAGGCGAGGAGTAAAGGAAGGCTGTCTTGGCAGAACCACAGCATTTTTTTGTTCCAAGACTTTGCAAATTCGACAAGAGAGAAACGTGATAGATTCAAGGCTTTTGCACTGATGTTTCCGGCCAAACTGAGAATAGATAATAATCATGGCCGCAAAGTATTTACATGCTCACAACAAGCAATGTCTTTCATAAAATCAATGGACTGAGGAAATCATGGTGTGATTCTCACGTTAATCCCAAGTGAGCCTGACTCACTGAACATTCACTTGACTGTCTGAATAAACCTTTTTTGTTTCTTTTTGTGATGGCTGGAGCTTGTTTGGTGGATTAACACTTGTTCCAGGCCAGATTGAGAATAGATGCTAAGGATGGCCGTATTTACTTGTCCCCAACAAGCATTGTCCTATATAAATTGAAGGGAAAGAGTAAGTCATTGTGTGGCACTTGCCTTGCAGCCAAGTGGACCTGACTCACTGAACATTTGAACTTGACCTTCCTAGGAAAATCTGCGCCGCCTTTGTTTCTTTTTGTGGAATAACACACTTTCGGGTCAGTTGTGGAGGAATCTGCTCGTTCTTTGTTCTTATGCCTCCTATTGGATGGAGTTTGTTTTGTGGAATATTTTTTTGCAGGACAATGGAAGGATTACGTCATCTGCTGCACTTATGAAACAGCCGGCTCACTGAACATTCGTTTGACTGCCCAAGGAAACTGAATGTATGGTTTTTGTGTGTTGGTTCTGCTAGAGGCTGGAGCTTGTTGTGGGGAGGAACACACCTTCGGGACAGTATGCGGATGAATCTACACATTCTTTGTGTTTATTCTGCCTATTGGATGGAGTTTATTTTATAGCTTTTCTTCTGTTATGTAATTCTGTCTCACAAAATTTGTATGTATGCCTTTGTACGGGCTCTCGTAGGCATACATGGACTGTTTGAGTTTAGAGGGATGGACGCCAGTTGGCGCTGTCATGCGTGGGGTTAATGCACACATTTTTCTGTTTGTTTGGTTCGGGTGATTGTTGCACTAATGTTGGAATGTGGTATTTATAATCTTGTTTTTGACACACAATAAATTTTTTCTAAAATGTACATAATGTTAAATGTTAATATGAATGGATTATCTCTCTCCACATGGAATGTGCATGGCTTAGGGCACCCCATAAAAGAAGGTTATTTATTTTCTTAAATGTAAGAAATATGATATTGTGTTTCTTCAAGAAATGCATCTTTCCCTGCAGGAAGCTGAAACATTTGGGAAGATATGGGGTGGACATGTTTTCTTTAGTTCTGGTTCAAGTAAGAGCAGGGGAGGCATTACATTGATAAGTAAGCATCTACAATTCATATGTCTAATTAATTATTGTTTTAGCATACATTCAAGGGCAAAGGTTGAGTTTGGCTAATATTTACACATCTATCTCTGATGATCATGGCTTTATAGATCTTGAAGGGATGACGCAATCTTGAGTTTTGAACCCATCTGTTAGAGACTATAAAATATTTATTCTAGAATAGATTTTTTTTTTTTATATATCTAAGTTTCACATTTCATCTGTTGTGGATTGCTCAATTGGAAACAGCTTAGTCTCGGATCACACCCTGGTGAGTTTAGAGGCACTTTAATGTATCCCTTTTGCAAATCCTGAATTTCAACAAACGTTAAAGGATGAAATTAATGTTTATATGGAGTCCAACATGTCCTCAGTATTCTCTGTGGGCGTGGCTTGGGAGGCACTTAAGGCAGTTCTTAGGGGCTGGATCATTCATTATGCCTCATTCACCAAAAAAATCCAAAACACAAAAACTCATTAAAAATATTAAAAGTGCCAAGGCAGAGCTGATGCGCTGAATGTCGTCTGATGGCCTCAGAGAATTGACCCAATTTAAATACAGATATAATGCTATTTTGTCACGTAAGGAGGAGTTTTGGTAATTCAGGACAAGACAGTCATACTTTCAGTTGGGAGAGAAAGCAGCAAAGCTTTTGGCTAGATTAATAATGCTTTTAAATTATTTTATCTTGATATATATAGTTCCATGTCTTCATCTACTGATGAAGATATTAATTCTGTTTTCTTTTGAAATCCTTTTAAACATGACCTTAAATGCCCGAAAAAGACTGAACCCTGATAATAGCTGCTGGCACGTAAAAATCTGAAACAATTTGTATGTTACATCATGGAATAAGTGCAAAATCCTGGTTGTATTATAGAAGATATAAGCATAATAACTTAAAACCACATGTACAAAAAGTCATTATAGCTTGTGTGGATTTATCATAATAGCAGGTGAAATATGAAAATAGCTTGTGTTAAAGTAGTACTTGTTACTGTAATTAAATGATTATTGTTTCCACTATGTTGTATTTGTAACGCATGCACTTTGAATAGGCTGTTAGGATGCTAATGCTGTGTATTCATCAAGCAGAGTTTGCAAAGAGCAACAAAATAGAACTAAGCCATCAGAACCAACTGAAATAAACAATCCAGTAACAAATGGAACATACCTCACAAAGAACACAGGAAAGGTTTGAAGGTTTAAATAATGGCTTAACAAAATACACCTGGAATTAATAAAGACAGGAAACTATGAACTAAAACAAGACAGTTGCACAAAACATGTAGTGAGTAAATACTGCTAGCAATCCCTAAGTAACCACAAAGGGGAATCACTGACCTCACTACAGTATTTATAATTGATTACTTCTGTAAATAGCAACATTTCCTCTATATAATGGCATGTGAAAATGTCAGGGATGGTTTGTACCATATCTCAAGAATGATTAATTATTATATTGTACATGGTAGTGGATCAATTTATAGAAAAATATGAAAACACAAAATACACTATGAACACATTTTAAGGTGGTAATTTCACAAACATTTTTTAATTACACAGTTACCAAATTTAATGCAGTCATTTCACAAACATAAACAATTATTAAACAAATTCATTCATTCATATTCATGTATGTGTATTTGGTACATGATTTAGGTATTTTATTGCATATATGAATAGAAGAAGAAGCTGTTTTGAATGTAGTGTGTCAAAGAAAATGAGGCCGTTTTTAAGTTGACTTAAAGGTTTATAGAAATGATATTATTAGTAAACATAATATATATTTCTCTAAATGTAAAATTTTAATTTCAATTAAAATTGTTTTGTAAAATAAAATTGTAAAAACTAACATTTAATTTAATTTTCAATTAAAATAAAATTGTAAATATAACAAGAGTAATATAAAACCAATTAGGAATAAAAAGAACTAGGTCTATGTCCTCTATCTAAAGAAACGGTTCAAGACCTGCCTCTTTCGAATACACTTGACTAATCCACAACCATAATCAAAGGCAGTTACTATAACTCTTATTTATAAAAAAAAAAAATAAAAAATCTCTTTCCCTTCTTTTCTGCATTTCTCTTCTTCTCTAGTTTTTTTTATTAGGGGTTCAAGCATGAAGTGTTGAATGGCGCAAAGTTTCGGCCTAATCAGCCAGATGGTGGTGCTACTACTGGAATTGCTGCTTTCATCTTGGGTTTCATCCATAGTACATTTTCAATCGGAACAGATGTAAAATTGCCTTACAAACCTTTAGGAGAAGAAAAACTATATACAATGTGCGTGGTATTTAGTGACTTGCATATACTGATTATAGATTACATTTCTATGGTAAACCACAGCCTACTAGCCTGTGTCCATGGTAGACTTATACAAATAATTAGACAGGTGACTACTGTAGCATCTGGACCAATCAGACAACCAATTATTTATTATTTAATGAATAAGCCAACAGATGTCTCAAGACTGTAGCAAGCAGAGGCCCACGCAGGCTCCATTTATGTCTGATCCCCCACTGATCGTTATCAGCAAAGGAATGCAGAAAGCGTGAATCACTCCTTTACCCTATTGGAAATGGACACAAATCATGTTTCCTACCAAATGAATCCTTGTATGACATCCTGCACAATGGTATATATATATAATTCTGACAGCATGCATTGTATGCTTGCTATATTCATCAGAGCATAAAGGGGCTTAAACTAACCCCAATCATGCAAATGAGTCAGCTTCTAAACAAAGGAATATTTCCTGCTTGGAAATTGCACCTTTCTCATTGGTCAAGCCAGACTCGAGAGGAGGGACCTCCAGCAGAAGTTAAAAGACACTTCCCACCTCTTACTCGTATCTCTTTCCCCTGACTCTCTGCTGCTGTTCATGTGGGACCAGGACCCCGGTCCGACAATGAGGCCAGCAGGCCTCAACCCTTGAACACCATCGACTCGAGGAACCATCAAGACGTTCTAAATTAAATTGTCATTATTGTACCTTATTAGGTAATTAAATGTATAACGGTATTAGTCACGTTCAACAACCATTATAAATGAGATAAATGACAAATAACTAGATTATTTGTCTTAATAGATTCTCCACCATTGAAATTGTAATATAACATCTAATTGTATCAGCTCACAATTTCTACTGTAAAGAATTAGAATTATGATTAATTCACTTATTGGAGTGATATTATTCTCATGACTTATTGAAAATAACATCACACGTATTTAGGTACAGCTTTGAAGCTAAATCTTTTAGAAACAGGAATGAGATTATTTATCAAAATATTCTACAGTCATGTCGTCTTTGAACACAGACAAACTTTATTACTATTCTAAACATAAATCTAATCGAACACATATATACATAAGGTTGACAGGTTGGTGAAAAATGACAGAATGTAAAATAATGATCAGTACAGTGAAAATGAACATTATGGAGTCTATTGACAATACCTTAAGAACCATTTATCCTTCTTTGAGTCTACATCGATTTGCTATCGGATTACCCAAATTATTTAATACACCAGCACTTTGAGCACAATATTGGAGATGTACTTACGTGTCTTTGGTGTTTCCTTGCGTTCTTTGTGTTGCTTGGTTCTTGATCGAAAGTTCTGTCAATGTTTTGATCTATGTATGATCAAATTTATTGTCTGGATGAATGATGAGGTTGGTTTGAAGCGAGGCCATAGGGAGTGATGAGCTTTCTCGGGACGTCGAGTTCCGAGCGTTCTTGGACCTCACACGGGGAGGACCTGGCTGTCAGCGGAGTGACCAGACAAAGCATGTGCAGGCAGAAGAGTGAAGAGCCTCAAGAGCCACGAGAAGAGAGGCAAGAGGAGAAGAGACAAGAGAGAGTGTTTTTCCTGTTTGGAAATATTTGAACTGAAATTGGCCGCATCCCCAAAGGTGTCCTGCGCCAATCAGAAGCGACTTTTCAGAGTCATATGGTCAACTGGGCTATCTTATCCGATGTTGTCTTTTGGATGTTATATGTGAATGTAACAAAACATGAAAATCCCTGGTTACAAAATCATATTGGTTTTACACATCATTGCATTTTATCAAGTTAACCCTCTGGGGTCAGTTAACCCGCCAGCATGTCCTGCTGGATTTTTTCATCATTACAGGGGAATCAACATAAATTTCTCTGTCATTTTGGGCCATACAGATAAGTGTAAGACATCATTAGAGACTATAAAGGGTTTACTTTTATTTGTGTATACTCACAATAACAACAAAACCTTGTGCTTTGTAAAATAAAGGTGAGCTTTCAGCAGTCTCTGTGTTCACGAGCATGTTTCAGAAACATGTCACAAAAATGAACTGAAACTCTGCGAATACTTATCACACAAACATGAAATATATGTCTAAAGAATGCTTAAAATGTCTACTTTTAAATAAAACTATTCAAATTTAAAACAAACATTCTCCTGCAATGTAATTGGTATGAAACAAAGCGATGTACAATTTCTCCTGGCTCATCTAATTATCCCTAATGTGATCACACCCACCAGCAGAGCGCGCCATTCATAGGGTAATGTGCTGAGACGATCAATGCAAATGGTAAACGCCCCAACTGTGCCTTAAAAACAAAGTTCATTCACTTTTCTGGGCATTTGGAAGATTGCACGAAGTGAGAAAACTCCTGGATAGTGACGAAGAGTTAAAATTTTCCTCAGAAGAAGAGCGGGACTCAGATGAACATTTGTATTTTGAAGAGAGACTTGATCCAGCCGAGGATACAATTTCGGACGAGTAAGTCATTTAGTTTTCATTAGCTGACATGCTATTTTCTATAAACATGTACATATTTTACTAGTGGGACTGTTTCAAGACTTGCCAGCCAGGATTCAGAGTATTGAAATTTGAGTTTTTAGGCAAGTTTTAGTTACATTTAAATGCTGTTTCGGCTAAAGCAGGTATTTAAATTGTATGTTGTATGATATAAATATGATACGTAATATGATATAAAAATAATATGAATGTTTAGATTATATTTTAACTAGCATTTATGCTGCCTCATTATCATCAACAAAGCTTGTGCTTGCAAATATGTGTTCAGGTTAAATGAGTAAAATGCACTTTAAATATGCCCATATTAGAAAATCACCATCTTATAATGATTTCTGAAGGATCATGTGACACTGAAGACTGCAGTAATGATGCTAAAAATTCAGCTTTGATCACAAGTTGCATTTTACAATATATTCAAATAGAAAACTGTTCTTTTAAATTGTAAAAAATAGTTCACAATATCACTGTTTTTACTGTATTTTGGATCAAATAAATGCAGTCTTGTTGAGCAGAAGAGACTTCTTTTAAACGGTAGTGTAGGTCTAAAATTAAGTAAAGTCTTTATGTACAGTCAGATTACTTCTTTTAACTTAAAACTTGATTTTGATCATTAAGTCTCCTCACATTTATTCTCTTTCTGTCACATTTCTCATTGATAGGCCCAGGGGAGGGGTCTTTGTCTCCTCAGGTGTGAATTACAATCAATATTCATGATAGTTCATGCCCCCTCGCATATAACATTTCAACACTAAAAGTGTCTTATAAAAGTTAAATTAGTACATTTTGTATGAATGAGTGATCAGGATGGTTTTCACATCATTTTGTAGCAAAAATTTTAGGCTACAAGATCCAGTTCTCAAAAGTCTTGTGGACTAATGTTTAGTATGTGTTATATGGCCTTATTTCAATGACTTAAAATTTTTGTTTTTTCAAAAACCATGCATAAGCGTAATTTTCTCAAAAATATTGCTCACATATTATTGTAGCCCAGATTGTGCTGAATACAGTGTTATCAGACTTTAGCCATTAATGTGTTTTTAAGCAACTGAAAAAAGCACAAATGTCAAGGCATGTCAAAACTTCTCCAGGGCCCAAAACACCCTCAGACCCCAGAGGGTTAAAATTATTAAACTTAGTAAGTGTTAAGGGTCAGTGTTTAAACATCGATTTTGTTTGAACTGTAAGATTAATGTTCAATGTCTTTGAAGTCCATCCTGGATTAACTGCAGAAGTTCACATAGATGCAATGGTCCTTGTTAATTGGCAAATAACCCAATTTATATCACAGATTTTGACTGAATCAGAGTTTAATAGTTTTTAAACTGCTGTTGATACTCCTGAGTTCATGCATGCCAGCAAATATGATTTGCAAGAGGGAGTTTTAAGAGTACTAAAGAACATTATTGTGGTTGACTGGTCTAGAGTCACTAGTTGTGTGCAAAAAAAGGAAGAAAGCTTAAGTGAATATACAGAAAGAATTTGTCAATCAACTGTTGCATACAGTGGAATAGCCAATAATCCTGAGAGTGTATTAGAGGATAAAGGACCACGGGTCCATACATGGTTTGATGGTTTTTTAGTAGAATACAGAAATGCACTGCCTTTCTTAGATTTGACATGGTCCAACGAAATTCTGCGAAACAATTTGTGCAGGTTGGCTACTTGGGAAAGAGACTCTGATGTTCGGGTAAAAGTGAAAGTTGCAGCAGCATCCCTGCATAAGGCAAACGCAGCGGGTAAACAACACCACAAATGTCCTAAGAGGGAGGGCATGTGTCACTATTGTTGTAAACCTGGACACTACATGAAAGAGTGTAGAAAGAGCAGAAAGTTTTTAGGAGAAATGCAAGGCATTACTCAACTCCTATCAAGCCTGCTTACAGTCCTGAAGCAGCCCATCCCATCTTCACTAAACTCGCGGGGCAGCTTGCTAAGGGACTAATTGTCAGTACTGTGAGTGCTTATCTTTCCCTAGAAGTTTATAGCAAAGATTAAAGACTCTTCATCTTAGGAAAATTGCAGTTCTGTTCCTATTACTCCTGTTTCTGTGTTATCAAGTGTTTCATATGGCAAGTTACTACCCCATCTCACAAAGAAAAAGCCATGGCTTCAGTAACAACCAAAAACTATTACCCGTAGATTATTTAACATTATTAATGGGTAATACACTACGATTAAGTGAAATGTGCCAGACTGTTCGAAGTCACAAGATTAAGTATACTGGCTTTACGATTACTACTCATGCCAAACGCATGTGTGAGAGTTATTAGAACTCTTTAAGGGGAACTGTGGGAATATAAATTTAAGAAAGAGTTTAAGAATAAGTTTTTTATTATATGTTTATCAGACTTGGTAGTTTTAGAGAAGCAACAGCGTCAGATATATTACACTGTTAAACAGAGTTGCTAAGTGTTGGTCTCTACCAGATCCTGTTCACCTTTTTGTGAATCAAACAAGAATGGCTTACTGAAGTTATCACCTTTGGTATGTGTTGGCTCTTGGTGCCTCTGTCCCAGCCACTGAATTGAAGACCATTGTTCATGATTTAATCATTGTCTGAGTCAAGTGTAAATAACATGGCTTAGGTGTGGAGCTGCTTTTGAATGATATAGTTATGCTGATTGGATTAAGGGCTGGTGAATCTCCAGGGTTTGGGAAGGGTTCCTACAAATGCTTAATTCCTTAGCATACTTTGTTAACAGTCATCAACTGAGTACTTTGTTTTCACTTGAAGGACTGCCCACCAAAATGTTTATAAAACTGCAATGTAAGTCTCACTTAGTTAGTCCACTGATGAAAATGCAACAACCACATCAGACTGGTTAAGTAACATTATTATCTTCTATTTGAAGATCTGTTAATATTTTTGAATCTGTGATTATTCATTCACCTGAAATGTCTGCTAACATTATGCCAATTATTTTTAACAGAATGTATTATACAGGTTAAGCTTTTGTGTATGTAAATATGTTTTTTCAAATAAATGTATACATATTATAATATAAATGTCTATCTATCTATCTATCTATCTATCTATCTATCTATCTATCTATCTATCTATCTATCTATCTATCTATCTATCTATCTATCTATCTATCTATGGTTTTATTCAGTAATACTGCAGTAGCCATATAGTAACTATGACTGTTGTCGTCATTGTTGTCTTGGCAGAAATCATAGTTTTGATACAATTAACAATTGTACAAAAGATACAATTGCAATGGTAATACTGCAATTTCCATATAGTAACCTTTAGTATAGTATTGTAACCATGACAGTGGTTAATTTTGTGGTTACTAAGATTTTACTACAATTACCATGGTTAAACTATGGTTACTGTTGTAAAACCATAGTGATTTGTAGTGAGGGCAAATCTCTTGAAGTGTCTGTTACCAAATATAATATATTTCTTTTGGATTTGGCAGTAAAATGTATTTTTCTGAACATAACAAAATACCGAATCAATCAATCAATCAATCAATCAATCCATCCATCTATCGATCTATCATCTATCTATCTTGTGGTAAGCAGGGCATAGCCGAGTGGCGTCAGGGCAGAGTGAGGCCGGAGAGATAATTGGTAAAGGATTTCCACCTATTTGCACACCAGTCTCGCATTCCAAGGTGGAACAGCAGGAATATTTAAGGAGAGAAGACAGCAGCTGACAGGGAGAGACAGACACATTGAGCTGTGTGTGACTGGGCCAGAGTGACTGCTGAAAAGCTGTTGAGTGTTTGTTTATTGTGAAGAAAAGCACGTTTATGTTTTTATGTACACTGAAAGTGTGGCATTAATGTCTTATGTGGATTGTTCACCCGGCTCGTGCTCCCTCCATAGGAAAGGCAGAGGTCTGCCATATATATATATATATATATATATATATATATATATATATATATATATATATACATATATACATACACACATGGTATATATACTCATTTTTAATTTTGTTAATTTTTTATTTTATTGCTTACTGATTAATTTTACATTTTTGCTCAAATTAAATACAATTATTTATTGAAAAAATACATGCAGATCTGAAGATTATATTGTAATGAAGTAATTTACCATTTTCATATATACCTAAAAATGCTTTAAATTAAATGAACAAATGTAATTCAATGCATTAGGTGTTAAGTTTGTCTAGGTAGAGTTTAATATGAGCACATAAGTCATTTAGCATTGTAATTTTGTTCCAATTATGTGGCAATATGTCTCCGTTTCTTTTATTGTTTAATTTTTTTATCTTTCCAAATAAATAAATAAAAGTACATTCACTTTTATAAGTTATTCATATGCACTTTTTAAATAGCCTTTTGTGGTGAGCAGGACTGAGCCGAGCGGCGTCTGGGCAGAGCGAGGCCAGGAAGATAAGTAGTGAATGACTTCCACCTGTGCGCCACACCGGCCTCGCATTCCAGAGAGGAGAGGTGGTAGTATTTCAGGAGAAGAGACAGCGGCAGACGGGAGAGAGATGTACAAAACTTGTCCACGTGTCTGAATGTCATTATGATTTGACACAGCTGGCTGACAAGCAGTGCGTGTTTTTATTTCTTTGGATGTTGAAAAGTGTTATTAAATGTCTATTTGTTTGACAAGCTGGTCCCAGTTTCCTCCTTTCCCATCTTTTAATGTTACACCTTTACACCTTTAACATTTTGTTGGGAAAATAATGACATCAGTTAGGTTAGACCATTGCATGTCCACCTGTAGAATAATTATTAAAAGCAAAGATTACCAACTGGTAACCAACAAACAACTATTGTTCCTTGATGTTGCCACAACGTCGTAATGATGGCACCGGTCCAAAGTCCAACAAAGGTTTGGTCATCAAATTACAGTGCAGTTAGGTAATGCAAGAAAACTCATCTAAGGTTAAAATAGATGTACAATTAATCTGTAAACTAAAAAGACAAATGAGTATTAAATAATTAGGACTGTTGCAATATTGACATTTTCTGATATTTAAAACTGGTATATGGCCATTTGCAAAAAAACACAAGTAGTATTTGTACTATGTACTATATACTATGAGGGGTGGCAACACCAAAGCAAGAGTCCATGCATAGATCTTATGGATTAACGTACCAAGCTTCATAGTACTTCACAAGTACTAGTTAATTAACTGGAGTCACAATCAAATGACAAATATCCTTGAATTTGTGATACAACTGTATTTCCACAGGAATCACTTAGTAACAATTTTGCTACTGATTTGCCAAAATAAAAAAAACTAAAATCACCATTACATTGTCTATTAAACACATCAACAAATTCAAAATGTTCCTCAGCTTGACATAAAACTGGCAATCTGGAATAACCTTCACATTATGCTGAACAATTGTTTTTAAGTGTACACATGGATGGAGAGTGCATGCATATTCAATGTTATTCTGCTAATAAAATCCTGTAGGCCTATCAACTTTTTAACAGCTGGAAAAAGCCATTTGAAAGGGAAGATAAAGTTAGTTCTAAATAAAATAAAAAACCTCTAGGAAAACTGTACCTTGGGTGGCTTGAATATTGGGAGGACTGAATAATCATGAATATTAATTTTTATGAGCTCAATAAGAGATTATTTTAAATCACCTTTTTGATAAACAGTTGTTCTTAATGACCTATTCAATCACTCAATGTGACCCGAGTACACACACACAAGTTGAGACAGTCACAATGTGATGAAAAACTGCTTTTATTCGTAATAAAAGCAGGCAGAAGTACAAACAGGGTTAATCCAGAGAGAATGGTCAAGGGGGAGCGTAAGGTCGGAGCAGGGGAATCAATGATTATAAACAAGAGAGCAGATCTAATGAGGGAGGTGAACGATAAGCGGGGAAAACAGTTAACAACTAGGGCGAAGGACAAGACGAGACTAGCGGGAACAAAGACAGGGGAACGAGAGAGTTGGCAAGCTAAACAGGTAATCAAACAGTGGGGAGGTCAAAACTAGAAGAGACTAGCGGGGGCATAAACACGGGAATCTAAATACATACAATAACCAACCCGAGTGAAACGAAAGGGTTGTGATATATATAGGGGAACAAACGAGCGGTGCAGGTGAAACGAATAACTAGGTGATGGGACGAGTGCAGGTGTACATAATAAAGGGGTGATTGAGAAAGTGCCGGTGGTCATAATGTTCTGGCCACCGGAGCGTGCATGCGAACATGAGTCAGAGGGGGGTGAGAGTTTACGAGCGAGAGCTCGTAATTGCATAAAGAGCGTGAGTGCTCGAGGGAGGAAAAAAGAGCGTACGAGCTCAAGGGGGCGGAGCGAGGGAGCGGGAAGTGAGCACGCTCGCGGAGTGCAAGCGTGCGCGCTTGAGGAAGCGGGGATGGGGCAGAGGAGCGGGGTTCGTGACAGTACTCCCCCCTCTGAATAGGACGGCTCCTGACGGCCGCGCTCGGCTGCGAGGAGCGCAAGGGAACAGAACGAGCGTGTGAGCTCGGGGGGACAGAACGAGCGTGTGAGCTCGAGGGGACAGAACGAGCGTGTGAGCTCGCGGGGGACAGAACAAGCGTGAGCTCGCGGGGGACAGAACGAGCGTGTGAGCTCGCGGGGGACAGAACGAGCGTGTGAGCTCGCAGGGGGTCAATGGGCAGTTCAAGGCAAGGTCAGGGGGAACATAGTGGACAGGCGGGTGGTCGGGAGGTCTAGGGGGCAGCCATAGGGCAGAGACTGGGTCAGGAGGTCTGGAAGGCGACTGGAGGACAGGGACTGGGTCCGGGGGTCTGGAAGGTGACCACCGGACAGGAATAGGGTCCGGAGGCCAGGGAAGAGGCCACAGGACAGGTAGAGGGTCAGGAAGTCCGGGCTGAGCCGTGAAAGGCGGAGCCATCAGAGGTGGCACTGTAGGTGGCTCTGGAGGTGGGGTCCTGGAAGGCTCCGGAGGTGGAGCCGACGGAGGCTTTAGGGGCGAAGGCCTGGAAGGCTCTGGAAGTGGAGCCGAAGGAGGCTTTAGGGGCGAAGGCCTGGAAGGCTCTGGAGGTGGAGCCGAAGGAGGCTTTAGGGGCGAAGGCCTGGAAGGCTCTGGAGGTGGAGCCGAAGGAGGCTTTAGGGGCGAAGGCCTGGAAGGCTCTGGAGGTGGAGCCGAAGGAGGCTTTAGGGGCGAAGGCCTGGAAGGCTCTGGAGGTGGAGCCAAGGGGGGCTTTAGGGGCGAAGGCCTGGAAGGCTCAGGAAGTGGAGCCCATGGAGGTGGCGCCGTAGGAGGCTCCAGAGGTGAAGCCCTGGAAGGCTCTGGAGGCAGAGCCGAGGGAGGTGACGCCGTGGGAGGTGGCGCCGTAGAAGGCTCCATGAGTGAAGCCCTGGTAGGCTCTGGAGGCAGAGCCGGGGGAGGTGCCGCCGTAGGAGGCTCCAGAGGTGAGCCCTGGAAGGCTCTGGAGGCAGAGCCGAGGGAGGTGACGCCGTGGGAGGTGGCACCGTAGAAGGCTCCAGGAGTGAAGCCCTGGTAGGCTCTGGAGGCAGAGCCGGGGGAGGTGGCGCCGTAGGAGGCTTGGGAGGCAGAGCCGCAGGAGGCTCGGGAGGCGAATCTCTAGAAGGCTCTGGAGTCTTAGGGAGCAGAGCCGCAGGAGGCTCGGGTGGTGGAGCCGTGGAAGGCTCGAGAGGCGGAGCCCTAGGAAGCTCTGGAGTCTTTGGGAGCAGAGCCATGAGAGGCTCGGGAGGTGGAGCCGTAGGAGGCTCTGGAGGGGGAGCCGTAGGAGGCTCGGGAGGCAGAGCCATAGGAGCCTCTAGTGGCCGAGCCCTGGAAGGCTCGAGAGGCTTGAGGGGAGGAGCCATGAAAGACTCGAGAGACGAAGCCCTGAGAGGCTTGAGAGGAGGAGGAGCCCTGAAAGACTCGAGAGGGGGAGCCCTGAGAGGCTTGAGAGGGGGAGGAGCCCTGAGAGACTCGAGAGGCGAAGCCGTGAGAGGCTTGAGGGGTGGAGCCATGAAAGACTCGAGGGGCGGAGCCCTGAGAGGCGGAGGAGCCCTGAGAGACTCGAGAGGCGAAGCTGTGAGAGGCTTGAGGGGTGGAGCCATGAAAGACTCGAGAGGCGAAGCCGTGAGAGGCTTAAGGGGTGGAGCCATGAAAGACTCGAGAGGGGAAGCCCTGAGAGGCGGAGGAGCCCTGAGAGACTCGAGAGGCGAAGCCGTGAGAGGCTTGAGGGGTGGAGCCATGAAAGACTCGAGGGATGGAGCCCTGAGAGACTCGAGAGGCGAAGCCGTGAGAGGCTTGAGGGGTGGAGCCATGAAAGACTCGAGGGATGGAGCCCTGAAAGACTCGAGGGATAGAGCTCTGGGAGGCTCGTGAGGAGGAGCCCTAGGAGGCTCGTTAAGTGGAGCCCGGGAGGGCTCTGAGGGGCGAGCAGAGCCCGGCAGAGCCGTGGAAGACTCTGAGGGCGGAGCAGAGCCCGGCAGAGCCGTGGAAGACTCTGAGGGCGGAGCAGAGCCCGGCAGAGCCGTGGAAGACTCTGAGGGCAGAGCAGAGCCCGGCAGAGCCGTGGAAGACTCTGAGGGACTCTCTGCGGTCTTGAGCACAAGACGAGACTGGGGAGAAGGGGCCCTCCTCCTTCTCTTACGTCTTCGGCCAACAGGGGACGTGGCCAAGGGGACGGTCGAGGCTACAGGCGCTGGCTCGCTGACCGTGGCAGACATGGGTGCTGGCTCGCTGACCGTGGCGGGCATGGGCATTGACTCGCCGACCGTGGCGGGCATGGGCGCTGGCTCGGCGGCCGTGGTGGGCATGGGCGCTGGCTCGTCAGCCGTGGCGGGCATGGGCGCTGGCTCGTCGGCCGTGGCGGGCATGGGCGCTGGCTCGTTGGCCGTGGCGGGCATGGGCGCTGGCTCGTTGGCCGTGGCGGGCATGGGCGCTGGCTCGTTGGCCGTGGCGGGCATGGGCGCTGGCTCGCTGGCCGTGGCGGGCATGGGCGTTGACTCGCTGGCCGTGCCAGGCTTTGAGACTGGGGCCGTTACCGGCTTCGGGGCTAGGGCCGTGGTAGGCTTCGAGACGGGGGTCTTGGTGTGGAGCGCTGGTTCAGTGTCTGCCTCCCCCACAGTGAACGAGGAACCAGAGTACAGTAGGGCGAGGTCAATAAACTGAGCCAGGTTAAGGGGGCAGCGACCACCAGGCATTAATGATGAGGTTGGCTCATTCAGACCACATTGAAAAATGGTCTTCAGAGCCACCTCATTAAAATTCACCTGGTACGCCAGGACACAAAAATCCATAATATAAGCCTCCACGGTTTGGCTCCCTGACGCAAACCCACGAGTTGGGCCGCTGGGTCCATAATGCCGAGGGCGGGTTATGGGTTACACAACCGCTGCCTCGCGATAAAAACCCCTTGGTCAGCGTCTGAAGAGCCGTAAAACCTCTCCGGGGTGGAGAGCTTACGGCTCAAAAAAGCATGGGAAGCATAAACGGGCTCAGGGGCAGACACAGGTGACGAGGGTGACAAAAATCAAAAATCGCGACGCACCTGCTGGCCCTGGGCTGTGAGCTGCGATCATGCTTCCACAACCGTAGCTCCTCGTGCTGAATGTGACGTGTTCCTCCGCTCTAGTGAGCCGCGCGAATCCTCAGCGCGACGCATTGTGACTGTCTTCGGTGAGGTTGGTTATTCTGTGACCCGAGTACACACACACAAGTTGAGACAGTCACAATGTGATGAAAAACTGCTTTTATTCGTAATAAAAGCAGGCAGAAGTACAAACAGGGTTAATCCAGAGAGAATGGTCAAGGGGGAGCGTAAGGTCGGAGCAGGGGAATCAATGATTATAAACAAGAGAGCAGATCTAATGAGGGAGGTGAACGATAAGCGGGGAAAACAGTTAACAACTAGGGCGAAGGACAAGACGAGACTAGCGGGAACAAAGACAGGGGAACGAGAGAGTTGGCAAGCTAAACAGGTAATCAAACAGTGGGGAGGTCAAAACTAGACGAGACTAGCGGGGGCATAAACACGGGAATCTAAATACATACAATAACCAACCCAAGTGAAACGAAAGGGTTGTGATATATATAGGGGAACAAACGAGCGGTGCAGGTGAAACGAATAACTAGGTGATGGGACGAGTGCAGGTGTACATAATAAAGGGGTGATTGAGAAAGTGCCGGTGGTCATAATGTTCTGGCCACCGGAGCGTGCATGCGAACATGAGTCAGAGGGGGGTGAGAGTTTACGAGCGAGAGCTCGTAATTGCATAAAGAGCGTGAGTGCTCGAGGGAGGAAAAAAGAGCATACGAGCTCAAGGGGGCGGAGCGAGGGAGCGGGAAGTGAGCACGCTCGCGGAGTGCAAGCCTGCGCGCTCGAGGAAGCGGGGATGGGGCAGAGGAGCGGGGTTCGTGACACTCAAATAGATATTTCACAAAATATGGTAATTTTATCTCTACATCTTTACTATCAGTCTTGGGATTTTGTTAGTCAGTAGATGAACACATTGATCAGCAATTTAATCAAGAACATGACTGATAGGTCTAGTGCAATGTTTCTCAACTGGTGGGTAGCAACCCAAAAGTGGGTCACATGTCTATTTGGACTGGGTCACGGACAGCTGGGAAAGAACATTGCCATGGTTCTCCCATTGAAGATTTTTAGGTCGACTGTCCAAATGATAGCCCATTTAGGACTACAGAGGCAAATGTAATGAAAATCAACTAAAGGCTTCTCATCTGCACTGCAATATTTATTGCGATCCGATTAAAGCTTTCGCCCAAGTGTAATGGAACCAGCTCACCCTCGTTATCTGCTCTGCTCTCTAGCGCACACACTCAACAACCGGGCTTCCCTTGATATTGTGGTGCACACTGAGACCCATTTCAATTCTAGTAAGACTTTTCAAGTTTAAAGCATTACAAAAGTTTTGCTTAAGACTTAAGTTTAAAGTGCAAAAACAAACACATTCAATCATATTAAAGGCACGTAACATTTCAAACACTGCACTGAAATTTCAAAGAAATATTTTGAATATTAGCTAATGGATGAAGGGCCATGGAGAGTGACGTCATTGCATACAATACAAGCTGTTATTTCCAAGATACTGATCTGGTTATTTTGCTAGCCACCTTAAACGGATCTTTAACATTATCTGTCGTTCTACTGATAAACATTGTTAACTGAAGAACATAGTTACACGTACTTAGAACTATTGTTCGTCGATGTTGCCACAACGTCGTCTTAACAGCAACAAATATATTTAGAATTCATATATTTGTACTATGTACTATATACTATGAGGGGTGGCAACATCAAAGCAAGTGCCCATGTGTAGATCTTATGGATTAAGTTACAAAGCTACAAAGTTACATTGCACCACAATATCAAGGGAAGCCCGGTTGTTGAGTGCATGCGCCAGAGAGTAGGTCAGATCACGAGCGCAAGCTTACCATGGATGGAGAGTGCATGCATATCCAATGTTATTCTGCTAATAAAATCCTATAGGCCTATCAACTTTTAAACATCTGGAATAAGCCATTTGAAAGGGATCATTAACACAAAATTAGTTTTAAATAAAAATTAACTCTAGAAAAACTGTACTTTGAGTGGCAGTGCTGCAAAACTCATGAATATGAATTATTCTATGCATAACAAGAAATTATTTTAAATAAACTATTTTCATAAATAGATGTTCTTAATGACCTATTCAATCACTCAAATAGATATACACAAGAAATGAGAAATATAATTAAGTGAAGAACGTAGTTACACATACTTCATATACATGACGTGCGAAAGAGGGATCTCTTTTAGAGACAACACGAAAAAACTTCGCAGTGTTATTTTGAGAATCATTCAACAACGGAGCTTGGATGCCATCTATTGGACATTTATTGTAATTGCCACTCAGACTTAGCCTAGGTTTTCTAGTATTTTCACATTTCAGTTGATATTTTTATTATATTTTGTTTATACAAATGTAATAAATATGTTTATTAACAATAAACTTTAAAATCCATGCATGCAAAATACCTCAAAACGTGTGAATATGCACAAAAAGGAATCATGAGATTTAATGCATTGCCATGGCAACAGTATTTAAGATATCAAGAATCCCTTCCGTCTTAAATGTTTTGAAGCAATTCAGGTTAACTTAATAGGGATATTTTAAAGTCTGTTAAAAGTGACACACTTCTTTACGCCAGTTGGTGGCACTATGGCCGTGTTAAAGTAGAGTTTAGTGTGTCTGTGGCAGTGTTTACATCAAGAATGGAAAATACATTTTATGTGGGAAGAGAGGTAGAAACAGCAGTGGAAAGATGAGAGGGTGAAAGAGAACGGAGGTTACGGTGAAAGGAAACCAAAGGTGGAGTCTGTTTGAATGTAGATGGGAGAGTCATGTTGAATTGAACAAAGTAGTGATCAGAGACATGTAACGGAGTATCAAGAATATTTGAGGCAGTACAGTTATGTGTAAAAATGAGGCCCAGTTGGTTGCCCGTAGTCTTTCCAAGTCAAATGAGGCCAGAAGTGTATTTAGGCAAGGCAAGGCAAGTTTATTTTTATAGCACATTTCATACACAATGGTAATTCAAAGTGCTTTACATAGAAGATTTTAAAATAAGAATTTAAAAAAAATTTTGAATAATTGAAACAGTTTAGAATATAAAATAAAATACAGTACAAACAGTCGGACACACAGTGGCACAGTGCTCATTCAGTAAATGCACAGCTAAACAGATGTGTTTTGAGTCTGGATTTGAATGTGACTACTGTAGGAGCACATCTGATCTCTTCTGGAAGCTGGTTCCAGCTGCGGCTGGCATAATAGCTAAAAGCAGACTCTCATTGCTTAGAGTGAACCCTTGGTATTTCTAGCTGATGTGATCCTAATGATCTGAGTGATCTGTTGGGTTTATATTCAGTGAGCATATCTGCAATATATTGAGGTCCTAGCCCATTGAGTGATTTATATACCAGTAATAATACTTTAAAATCAATCCTAAATGTAACTGGGAGCCAGTGTAAAGACCTGAGGACTGGTGTGATATGTTCATATTTTCTGGTTCTGCTCAGAATCCTGGCAGCAGCGTTCTGTATGAGCTGCAACTGTCTTATGGTCTTTTTGGGAAGGCCAGTGAGGAGTCCATTACAATAATCCACCCTGCTGGTGATGAAAGCATGCACAAGTTTCTCTAGGTCTTGACTGGAAACAAAGCATCTAATTCTTGGAATATTTTTCAGATGATAGTATGCTGATTTTGTTATTGCTTTGACATGACTACTGAAACTAAGGTCTGACTGTAGAGACACACCAAGATTCTTGACTTGATTTTTAGTTGTTTGACCCCTAGCGTCAAGGTATGCATTCACCTTGAGAACTTCATCTTTGTTTCCAAACACAATGACTTCAGTTTTGTCTTTGTTTAACTGAAGAAAGTTTTGGCACATCCAACTGTTTACTTCATCAATGCATTGGCACAGGGAGTCAATGGGGCTGTAATCGTTAGGTGATAGGGCTAAGTAGATCTGTGTGTCGTCTGCATAGCTGTGGTAAGCAATTTGGTTCTTTCTCATTATTTGGCTCATTGGGAGCATATAAAGGTTGAACAGGAGTGGTGCAAATATTGAGCCTTGAGGGACTCCGCATGTCATGGACGTCCACTCAGACTTATGGTCTCCTATACTCACATAATAACCTCTCCCTTCTAAGTATGACCTGAACCATTTTAGGACCATCCCAGAAAGCCCCACACAATTTTCCAGCCTGTCAAGAAGTATGTTGTGATCGACAGTGTCAAATGCAGCACTGAGGTCGAGTAGTACCAGTACTGATAATTTGCCTGTATCAGTATTTAAGCAAATATCGTTTATTATCTTTATGAGCGCTGTCTCTGTGCTGTGATGCGATCGGAAACCAGATTGAAAATTGTCAAAGTATCAATTTTTAAGTTCAAGAATTTGTTCAGCTGATTGAAGACAACTTTTTCAATGATCTTGCCTATGAAAGGAAGATTTGAGATCGGTCTATAGTTGCTTAATATGGTCTTATCCAGATTGCTCTTTTTCAAGAGGGGTTTGACAACTGCAGTTTTCAGGGAGTTTGGAAAACTCCCAGAGAGAAGTGAGGAGTTTATCACTTCTAGGAGATCTGCTTCTAAACAGTTGAACACACTTTTGAAAAAATATGTGGGAAGTGCATCAAGGGCACAGGTTGATGTTTTAAGGTGCTGTACGGTTTCTTCCAAAATTTTGCCATCAATTTTATTTCTCAGGTTGTGGTTTGATTTGTCTGACCCCAGCACAACTCAAGGATGTGCTGATCACCTTTCTGATATTATTGATTTTTTCAGAGAAGAAAGAAGCAAACTCACTGCACTTGCTGTCTGAGAGCTTTTCACTGGGAATCTGGCTTGGGGGGTTTGTCAGTCTCTCTACAGTCGCAAAAAGAGTGTGTGTGTTGTTTAAGTTGCTGTTTATAATATTCGAGAAGAAAGTCTGTCTAGCGTTGCCTAGTTCCATATTAAAAGCATGGACGCTGTCTTTGTAGATGTTATAATGGACTACAAGTTTTGTCTTCCGCCACATGTGCTCTGCTTTTCTGCATTGTCGTTTCATATTTTGCACTGCTGTTGAGTTTCTCCAAGGTGCTTTTTGTCAGCCACTCTTCTTCCTGATTTTCACAGGAGCAATATCATCAATTACACTTTTAACTTTTGAGTTAAAATAATCAAGGAGAAAATCAACAGAGTCAGCAGATATACTTGGTGTTAAAGATATAGCCTTCATAAATAGTACACTAGTGTTCTCATTTAAGCATCTCTTCTTGACAGACACAGATCTAGCTTCAATGGCAGGAGAGATCAATATATCAAAGAAAATACAGAAATGATCAGACAGTGCTACATCCTTAATAACAATCGATGAAATGTTTAGACCCTTACTGATAAGTAAATCTAGAGGGTGTCCATGATTGTGTGTGGGTCCATGTACAAGCTGAGTCAGATCAAAAGTTTTTAAAACAGTTTTGATTTCTTTTGTCATATTGGTTTCTGCATTATCTATGTGAATGTTAAACTCTCCAGCAATGGCAAAACAGTCAAACTCTGAGGTAATTGTTGATAACAGTTCTGTAAAATCCTCAGCAAAGGCTGGAGAGTATTTTGGAGGCCTGTAAATAATGATAAGTAAAATGCATGGAGCACCTTTTAACACACTACCCAGATATTCGAAAGACGGGTAATTCCCAAATGATATTTGCTTACATTGATAGACATCTTTAAAAAGAGCAGCTAAACCCCCACCTCTCCTACCTTCTCTGCAGACACTCAAAAAAGTAAAGTTAGGAGGGGATGTTTCATTAAGGACTGTTGCACTTGAAACTTGTCTTCTAGCCAAGTTTCATTTAAATCCAGGTTGTACGTGCTTATTAGGGTGTTGACTAGAAGTGATTTATTTTTAAGTGAGCGGATGTTTCAAAGTGCTAACTTAACCGTCTTACTTTTTGTCCCCACAGCAATCTTAGTTTGGCGTGTAATAGGCACCAGATTAGATGGGTTTGCTGTACGGCTTTTGAAGGCCTTAGACTTTCTATCATGTAATCGAATAGAAATAGAGAAAGATACAGGCACACTGGGTTCCAGCTTGTTTTGTAAACATTTGAGAAAGTTACTGTTATCATAGTGGGGACCCGACACATATCACTGAGAGCTGGTATCAGTTGTTTTTGGTTCACCTCGAGCAGATGGAGGAGGGTGTGAGCCCTGGCGTTGTGGCAGAGGCCGAAGAGCTCTCACAGGAGGAGGGGGAGGGCGAGCTGGGCCCGCAGGTGGTTGAGGGGCCTGCCGTTTTTTGCTCCAGATGTGGAGATGCTGGAGAGAGGGATAACGTGTCTGGTGAGAGGGGCTGTTGCTCTGGTGTTATCGGAGGCTGTAATATGCTGTCCTGGTTTCCCTGGGTGTGTTCCAGAAAGTCGTCCTTGGGTGCTGAATCTTGGAGCAGTTGTAATATGTCACAGTCTGTCTGTGGTGAGCTTTGTGGGTAGGGCTCAGCTGAGATTGTGTCCGTGAGCAGAAATTGTTGTGGCTGAATGGTGTTATCATTGTCCTTGTGTGATTTGTCAACCGCATGTCCATTCAGGTGCTGAAGTGAAGTCCTGTGGTCATTCATACTGTGTCCAGGTGTGTGTGTGCCATTCAGATTGAGTATATTGGCACACACTGCAGAAGGATGATTGAGGGAGAAGTAGATATTGTCCTTTAGCACTCTTGAACCAAGTTTGTTTGGGTGGTGGCCATCCTGTTGAAACAGTTGCCTCTGACTCCAGAAAAGATTGAAGTTGTCAATGAAGTTCACTCCTTTTATATTGCAGATTTTTTTGCAGCCATGTATTAAGCCCAAGCGACAGTGAAAACCTGTTTGTTCCTCTTGCTGGAAGTGGTCCACTGATGAATGTTTGAACTTTCAGTCTTTAAGTTCATTGAAATCCTTCTTAAGGAGTTCTGACAGCTCTTTATGAATATCATTCTTCCCCACATGAATGATGAGTCGATTTGCAGTCTTATGTTTCATCAGAATGTTCTGAAGTTCCCTGTTTACATCCGAGGTTGTTGCTTGTGGAAGGCAGCATGTAGTTGTATCCCTGCTGCTAATGTTTCTGATTATAGAGTCACCCACTATCAGAGTCCTGGGTCCAGCTGCGCTCTGAGCTGAATGCCGAAGTCTGCTCAACCTTGAGCGCCAGTTAGCATCAGTGTTAGCTACTGGCTGATTCAGTCTGTGTTCGATCACATTCATCACGTTTGGGGATTCCTCATTCATTAATACTTCAAATCTGTTCTCAAGATGTATAGGTGGTGGTAGGAAACCTGTGTTTGCAATCCTTGTTAGAGCCGTATCTGGGGTAGAGGATGCTACTGCGGAAATATGTGATGCTCGTGACAATCTGATGTCTCGAGTGCCTTTTGGTCTCGCTCCCTGTTTGTGCCATCGATTTGTAAGTCGATCGGCTTGTTTCTCTACACTCAGTATGGCCTGTTGAGGAGCACTAGATTCATAGGACTCACCGGGTGTATACTGAGGGCATCCATGACGAAGCTCTGTTGTGTGTTCGTCTGGTTTGGTGGTCCCGTAAGTAACTTTGTTTCAAGAACTGCAATCCTTTGTAAAAGTCTGTGGCAGTTAGTGCAGCAAGTAGATTCCAGAAGAGGCATTTTCTCTTATCCTTTTGAATGTAGGCAGTTGTGTTTTCCCTTCCCTGGAATGAAAAACTTCAGTGGGAGGCTGGTCGGATTTTTATTTTTTTTAGTAGTCCAAGCTTTTGAGCACTGTGCTGATTTGCTTAAGTTAAAATTAGTTGATAAAAGGAGATAAAATATAAAAATGTAAAAGCGATAGATCAAAGTGCGGAGCAGTAAGCAAGAGCGTCCGAACAGTAGCTGAGCAGCTACTATTTAGTTCTGTGTCCTGGGGCCTGTCTTGATGTATGTTGAAATCACCAAGAACCACAAGTGGCCTACCATCCTCCGGTAAAGAGAATAATAGGACATCCAACTCTTCAAGAAAGTTTGTCAGCTGACCTGGAGGGCGATAGATTTCAACATGTATTTTTGTGGGTTGTATTGTAGTGATGGCATGGAATTCAAAGTAGTATTGTTACTTAGAGATGAGTGTGGTGAAAACGTCCAGTTGTTATGAATCTAAAACATGTTCCTCCACCCCTACCGGTGTGTCGAGAGGTGTGAGAGAAGGAGAAGTTGTTGGAGAGAGTAGCAAGTGTTGCTGTATCCTCTGGACGTATCCATGTTTCTGTCAGTGCTAGGATGCTAATGATGGACTGTGTGGCAAAGGCTGGAATGAAGTCAGCTTTGTTCACAGCTGACTGGCAGATCCAGAGTCCCACTGTAAATGAGAGCGGCGCAGCTGTTGAAGTGCAAAGTGGCTGTAGGTTGTGTGGGTTGCATTTGCTCTTGCATCTATACCATGTAGATTGTCTGTACATATAACACATAACAGGGATATGCTTGAAGGTATGTGTTAATCGTGAGGTAGACATGTGAGTATCTAGATGGTAAAAAAATAAGTTAAGAGAATCAAAAGATACTTAAGTGCTAAGGTGAGAGGCGCCTTGTCTGTGTCCTTGCTCGGTGGACTTGCACAGGTAGACTCGCTGGTCTTTACACACGTAGGTCTTCATACAAGGAGGGCTTTACATGAGGGCCACCACTTCCACTGCTGCTTCATCAGCATTCAGATCAAAATATATACATGCTGTAAATGAGCCGTTCAAAAAAGCTGGTCACGCCTTAATGCTACCTAGCAGAACAAAGCTAGTCACGTGGTCAACCGAAACTGAGGGGCGCGCGAGGTGACAAGCGCAGGAACAAACAGTACACAGTAGTTTCAGTACACATCATGCTGCACATTAGCAATAAATAATACTCTTAAATAAGTGAAGCACTGTATATAGATACTAAGAAACAACAACGGTAATTTTACAATTTTGTAAATTTTTGAAAATCCCCAGGGGGGATTGTCCCTGTAATAAGTGCACTGTAAGTTGCTTTGGATAAAAGCGTCTGCCAAATGCATAAATGTAAATATGGGGTGTTTACGTTAGCACTGTCTCAAGTAATAGCAGGGGAGCCAATACATTAATAAGTAAACATCTATAATTCAAATTTCTCAAACAGATTAAAGATAAATCAGGAAAAGTCATTATTATCTTAGCAGAAATTCAGGAGCGGAGGTTGATTTTGGCTAATATATATGCACCTAACACTGATGATCAGGGATTTTATTATAAATCTTGAAGGGATGTTGCAAATGGTTGGCACCCCTCATGAAATAATATTGGGAGGTGAATTTATTCTTTTGATGGACTCGATCATAGTGAAGCAAAAGTGTGTAAGCCCCTTAGAGCAAGATTGGCACTTCACAGGATGTGTAAAACTCTTGGTCTTGCAGATATTTGGCGACTTTTGAACCCATCTGGTAGAGACTATACATTTTTTCATTAGTCCGTAAGATTTATTCTAGAATAGATTTATTTTAATATCTTTTTTTATATATAAATACCTAATTTCATCTGTTTCATCTGGTCAATTGGAAACATCTTAGTCTCAGATCACGCCCTGGTGAGCTTGGAGGTTTTGCCACAGATGGAGAAAAAGTAATCATAGAGTTGGTGCTTTCATGTATCCCTTTTGCAAAATCCTGATTTCCAACAAATGTCAAAAAAGTAAAAATCAATGTTTATATGGAGACCAACTGGTCCTCAGTATCCTCTGTGGGTGTGGCTTGGGAGGCACTTAAGGCGGTTCTTAGGGGTCAGATCATTCAGTATGCCTCATTCACCAAAAAATCCAAAGCACGAGAACTCGTGGAGTTGGAAGAGAAAATTAAAAGTGCAGAGACATCACTGAAGCTGCAAATGTCATCTGATGACCTCAGAGAATTGACCCTATTGAAATACATATATGATACTATTTTGTCATGGAAAGTGGATTTTTTGTTATTCAGGGCAAGACAGTCATACTTGAATCGAGTGACAAATCAGGGAAGGTTTATGCTAGATATATAAAGCAGAGGGAATCTTTTTCTACCATTTCCTCAGTGAAATCTGCAGGTGGAGAAATGTTTACCTCTATCATTGAAATTAATAATGCCTTTAAAGAGTTCTATCTTGATCTCTATAGTTCCACGTCTTCCTCTACTGATGAAGATATAAAATATTTGTGGAATCATTAGAAGTCCCTAAATTGACTACAGAGCTAAATAATCTCTTGAATCAGAGATAATCTTGGAGGACCTTGGAGGTAATTAAGGCCCTGCCTGCTGGCAAGGCTCCAGGGCCAGATGGCTTTGCCGCTGAAATTAATAGATCTTATGCTACAGAACTGGCTCCACTATTGTTAGAATTTTATACAGTCTCATTAATATCATGTGGTCAGTGGTGAATGACCAGTCTCCAGTCGCTGCCATCTCACTTGATGCCGAAAAGGTGTTTGATATGGTAGAATGGGATTATCTTTTTAAGATGCTGGAAATATATGGGTTCGGAAATACTTGGATAATGGATGGATTAAGTTAATTTATAGACACCCTGTAGTGGAGGTACAAACAAGATTATTTTACTTTGAATAGGGGCACTCGTCAGGGTTGACCTCTTTCCCCATTATTGTTCTGTCTTGCCCTGGCACCATTAGCAGCCACGATAAGAAAGGAGGATGATTTTCTAGGGGTGACAGCGGGAGGCATATGCTTTTACTTTACGCATTTGATATTTTATTATTCATCTACAATCCTAATAGATCTATGCCTTGCCTCTACAGAATTATTCATTCCTTTTTAAAATGTTCGGTTAATTGGTTTAAATCCGAAGCTTTGGCTATGACAGCATGTAACAGTTCTGAAAGAATGTTCCATTTCTTGTGCTGTAATTCTACTCCCCACCTCAAGGGGGAGCTATGGAGGTTTCTTTGGGAAGGGCTATCCTTTTAAGAGAGACAAGTAAGAGTGTTTAGAGAGGTACTGGCATGGCTTTGAGTGTTTGCTCAACTGAGCCGTATGCAAGAAACCCTATTATGAGGAATCTTTTTGGTTCAACAGCTCAATGTAAGTTGTATATATTTTGTAATTCTATGTTTATTATCTGTGTCAATTGCATATTTTGATTTGTATTTGCCTATTTGTTTAGAGGGTTTTCTTTTGGCTTCATTCAATATGAACACTTCATCTGGACTATGTTGTGCTCTGATTCTACACCTTTGTTGATTACCCGGACTGGTGCTTGGTCATGATTTGAAACACTTTTTGTTGGACTTCTACTCCGGGACTTCTAATGAACTTTTGGAATATTGGAAACGCTCGCTTCTAACCTGAACTGCTTGTGGTGTGGTGAGAAATTGACTATATTTCTGCCTGGACTCAAACATGTGGTGAACTGAAATGTTCTAACATAATGAAGTTATGATTTTCTTTTTCTTTGGATGTGATGATTTGCTGACAATATTGCTGTTGTGTATATATCTGTGTAGTTTGGGTTATCTCACAAAAACATAAATACAATTAACTCTACTCTTGGAAGAATGGATCCCCTTCATTTAGTAAGTGACCAAAACAAGAGTGTTACATATAATGACAGGGACCTTCTGGTAAAGAGTAAGAGCAAGTTCAAAAGTATGGCCCTGTCTCATGCCGAGGCTGATGTAGGTACGGACCCAGACTTCACTGCTGCACCTTTTACAACAGTCCTTTGGCAGTTTGTACTTGGAGTCTGAAGAGGAGGCAATCTTACAGGAGGAAGAGGTTGTTTTAACTGATTTTCCACCACCTCCACCAGTAGAGGAAGAGGAAGATGAAAGTCTCATCAGTCTTACCATTGCAACCAAAGTAAATCAGTTAAGCATGAGAATAGACAACACGGAGAAAGACATTGTGGAGTGTATTAGAAGAGTGGAGCAAGACATTCAAAATCACCTTCAGCGACATGACCACTGTCTTAAAACTCTAAAGGAACAAGTTCGAGAAATAACCAAACAGACGATAACTCAAGCACAGGCGGTTGATCAGAATCAGCGAAAGTTTGAAGAAAAGCTGACAGATATAATTGAAAGAAGGTGTAACCGTTTGAAGCAAGTTTTGGAGGAACAGGTGCAAGATATGGGCAAGGCCATGATGGATTGTTTAAAGAAAAGAGATAATCAGCTCAAGTCTATGATGAATTCTGTCCCAAATGCTGTGTCTACTCCTATAGCTTCACAAGCCTTCGCCACTTCATTCCCAGTTGGCCAGGCAACATCTACATCTCACATAATTCCTTATAAGGCAGCAGTCAGGCTAGAATTCCCCGTGTTTGGACGCACAGAAGGCGAAGATCCAATAACTTACCTAGAAAGGTGTGCCGAGTACTTAGCAGTGCGACCGATGAGTGATGGCGAGATATTGTCAATACTTCCATCAGTATTGATGCACACTGCTAAAGACTGGTGGATGGCAGAGAAAATCCACGTCAACACATAGAATCAATTTAAGGCGGTATTCCTTCATTCCTTTCTACCCAATGACCATGAGGTGGAGGCTGAGAGGAAAATCAGAGAGAGAAAGCAGGGGCTGGGTGAAAGCATCCGGACATTTTCTTTTCAATATAGAGCTATGTGACTGAGACTGAGGCCATCTATGACCGAAAGAGAAATACTTCAAGCCACATTAAGGAACTGTAATCCTCGAGTTGCCAGTATTCTGAGAAGCACAGCTAACACCTTTGATGAGCTGGTACGTGTCGGAACTTTAGTGGAACGAGACATGGCAGAGGAAAGAGCCTACTGGAAACAACGCCATGCTGAGCAAGCTACCAGAAAAGGAGATTCAGACAGATCAGGTAAAGGCAAAGGCAGGAGTCATAACATTGCCATACTTTCAGAAAGTAACATCAAGCTGTTAACCTTCCCTGTAGTATTGCGGAAACATACATGTGATGCTGTCATAGACACTGGTAGCTCATATTCCCTAATTCAGGAATCTTTGTGGAGATGGAAAGATGATGCTGAGACCTGGAAATCCAGCAGAGGACTGTCGTTTGCTCTTGCCAATGGCCAAATACAAAGAGCAATAGGGGAAGTCAGTTGGGAATGTATATTGCAAGATAGTACCTACCCAGTGCGGTTGTTCATTATGAGGAATCAAGACCTATAATTTCCGCTCATGCTTGGCCTTGATTTCCTTGTGTCAGTTGGCATGAAACTTGACTTCAACAGTTCTTCTTATTCATTGCGTGCACAGGAGTCACCACAATCTTTTTCTTGCTATCTGCAACCTGCCAGCATTAACATTCACTGTGCATTATCAACTTTACAAGTGTCAGAAAATACCATAACCGTCATCAAGGATTTGGTGAGTCAAGCCGATATTTCACGTACTGAGAAGAGGCAACTGGAAGGTCTCTTATTGAACTGGCCCACTGTCTGTACCGATGATCTGGGACAAACCTCCGTCATCAAACATCAGATTATGACTAGTGATTCCATCCCGGTACGGAAAAGACCGTACCGGGATACCAATTAACAAACAAAAGTTCATTGATGAGGAGATTGAATCGATGTTGAACAAGGGCATAATACGGCCGTCTACTTCACCATGGGCAGCTCCTATAGTCCTAGTACCAAAAAAGGATGGAAGTGTTCGTTTTTGTGTAGATTATCGATCGTTGAACATCAAAACCCCATTAGACGGATTCCCAATGCCTCAAATTCAAGACATCTTGGAGTCGATGTACGGAGCCTCAGTATTCAGCACCTTAGATCTTAGGAGTGGATACTGGCAAGTCATGATGGATGACAGCAGCATCCAGAAGACTGCATTCATTACCAAAAATAATCAATATGAATTCATCCGTCTTCCCTTCGGGCTGAAGAATGCGGGAGCTACCTTCCAAAGACTGATGAACAGAATATTGAAGGATTTGCTTGGTAAATGCTGCTTCGTGTATATTGATGACATTGTGGTGTATTCCAGAGACATCCAACAACATATCAAAGACCTTAAGACTGTCTTCGGTGAAATGGAAGCAGGTGGTTTGACATTAAACCTCAAGAAGTGTAACCTCTGTAAGAAATCACTGTCTTTTTTAGGTCATGTGGTTTCTGAAGAAGGGATCAAAACAGAGGGGACAAAGGTAGAAGCCGTGAAGAACTTTCCCACACCAAGGAACTTAAAGGAGGTTCAACGCTTTCTCAGACTTGCTGGATGGTATCATCGGTTCATTTCTCGTTTTTCAGAGCTTGCTGCTCCTTTACATGCTCTCAAGCGGAAGAATGTGCCATGGAATTGGACTGATGAGTGCCAAAATGCTTTTGAGAAACTGAAGGATGCTTTGCAAAAGGCCCCAGTTCTTGTACCGCCAGACCCTAGCAGACCATTTAAAGTACAGACTGATGCAAGCAACATCGGCTTGGGGGCTGTTTTGACCCAAGAATCAGACCAAGGTGAACGTGTCATTGCATATGCATCACGGCTACTTCATGGAGCGGAGAAATCGTACTCCGTATCGGAGAAGGAATGTCTTGCTGTGGTGTGGGCGGTGGAAAAGTGGCAGAAGTATCTGGAAGGAAGACGATTCCAAATTATCACAGATCATGCAGCTCTTGTATGGGTATTTAACCATCCTCGACCTACTTCGAAACTCATGAGATGGGCCATCCGACTTCAGGGGCTTGACTTCAATGTGCAATACAGGAAAGGCCAATGCAATGTTGTTCCCGACTCATTATCTCGTGGCCTTACCTGAAGAGGATCTCCCGAGTCCTATTGCAATATGTCATGCACAGGATGTGGGTAAGGATTTTCCTGTGTACTGGGAAGAATTAGAAAGATCACAGAAGGACGATCAAGCACTGCGGGATCTATGGGACAAAGCCAAATATCCCCCACAAGACCCTGATCATATTCACTACGTTGTACAGAATCAGTTTTTGTTCCGATGCATTCCTGACTCACTGAAAGGTAGCAGTTTGCAAGTGGTTATTCCCACAGATCTTCATCAGAAATTCCTTGAATTTGCCCATGATAACCCACTGAGCGGACATTTGGGGCGTATGAAGACGTTACGTCGGTAACTCAATGTGGTATACTGGCCAGAAATTCGACGGGATGTTTGGAATCATTGCAAGCAGTGTCAGGTTTGCCAAAAGTATAAACCACACATTCACAAGCTTTCTGGACAGCTACAGTCTACACCCATCAAGGAACCTGGATATATGTTGGGCTTGGATCTCATGGGCCCTTTCCCTAAAAGCTCAAAATTGAATGAGTACTTGCTGGTTGTCGTGGATTATTGCAGTAAATGGGTGGAGGTGTTCCCGTTGCGATCAGCGAAGACTTTTACTTACTGGGAAACTCCGACTTACCTTGTATCAGATCGGGGACCCCAATTCACGTCCCAACTACTTAACACAACATGCAAGCAGTGGGGAGTGGTTCAAAAACTGCAAATTGAAAGGACCCATGGATCAGTTCCAATATCGTCATCCAGATCCTGACCATTCTGCATATAATGTCATTGAGCGCCAACAAGCCCTATTGAACAGGGTGAAAGAAAATGTTGCAAGAGCCCAGGAAAGACAAAAGAAGTACTACAACCAGAAGAGACGACAAGAGTCTTTTGAAGAGGGTGATCTTGTCTGGGTTCGTACTCATCCGGTGTCTCGAGCAGGGGATGCGTTCATGGCAAAGTTGGCCCCTAAGTGGCAAGGACCTGCAAAGGTAATCAGACAATTGAACAAAGTCAATTATAAAGTTGAAGTGTCAATAGACCCCGTGCAAACTGAAACTTATCATGTAGAGAATTTGAAAAAGTTTTACGTTATGTCTAACCTTTCTCTAAAGGGCGGGGTGTGTAACAGTCCTGAAAGAATGTTCCATTTCTTGTGCTGAAAATTCTACTCCCCACCTCAAGGGGGAGCTATGGAGGTTTCTTTGGGAAGGGCTATCCTTTTAAGAGAGACAAGGAAGAGTGTTTAGAGAGGTACTGGCATGGCTTTGAGTGTTTGCTCAACTGAGCCGTATGCAAGAAACCTTATTATGAGGAATCTTTTTGGTTCAACAGCTCAATGTAAGTTGTATATATTTTGTAATTCTATGTTTATTATCTGTGTCAATTGCATATTTTGATTTGTATTTGCCTATTTGTTTAGAGGGTTTTCTTTTGGCTTCATTCAATATGAACACTTCATCTGGACTATGTTGTGCTCTGATTCTACACCTTTGTTGATTACCCGGACTGGTGCTTGGTCATGATTTGAAACACTTTTTGTTGGACTTCTGCTCCGGGACTTCTAATGAACTTTTGGAATATTGGAAATGCTCGCTTCTAACCTGAACTGCTTGTGGTGTGTTGAAAAATTGACTATATTTCTGCCTGGACTCAAACATGTGGTGAACTGAAAATGTTCTAACATAATGAAGTTATGATTTTCTTTTTCTTTGGATGTGATGATTTGCTGACAATATTGCTGTTGTGTATATATCTATGTAGTTTGGGTTATCTCACAAAAACATAAATACAATTAACTCTACTCTTGGAAGAATGGATCCCCTTCATTTATTATGTGACCAAAACAAGAGTGTTACAAGCAAACTGCCCAGTAATGGCTTTTCAACCAGGCGCCTTTCAATGGTCCAAACAGGGCATTAAATATTTTGGCATTTTATTCCCAGCAAATTGGTTTGATTTCATTTTGACTCTTTAATTAAAAAGGTTTCAAGTGATGTGAGTAGGTGGTTTTCATTACATTTATCAATGATTGGTTAGGTTAATGTTATTAAAATGAATTATATACCAAAATTCAACTACCTACTACAATGTCTCCCTGTAGATGTCCCCCTTTCTTATTTCAAGCAATTAGATAGCATAGCAAAGTCCTTAATTTGGAATGGAAAGCATCTAAGATTACATTTCAACAAGTTACATAGACCGATTGACAAACATGGGCTAGGCCTACCCAAGATTTTGTCTCTGTTATCTCGCGGAGTGTTTAATTCAGACATTTTATTTAAATGTTGCAGCATATGGCTAAACCCAAAGTTGCGTATTGGTGAGTCCCCTTTCTGCTGGTTGGAGAGGATTGAAAGGGGTGTTAATACACTTGGTGAGCTATATGAGAGTGGTGGGTTGAGATCGTTTGAAAATTTGGTCCAACATTTTAGGATTCCTAGATCTCAGTTCTTCAGGTACTTACAGCTGTGCCACCTGCTCTGTACTATTTTTGGGAGTAGCATACACCCCACTAAAAGGGCAGATACTCCAGAAGTGGTGATAACTGTGGGGTTTTCATTTATATAACTGATTTCGTATTTTACATTGTGTTTTTGGGTATGGAATCAATAAAAATTTATATAAAAAAGAAACTAAGCATAATAATACAAACAATAATACAAATAGTAATCATTTGAAGAACAAAAGGGCCTTCGTACTTTCAGTGCTTGGGCCCTAATAATAACAATACTTAGAAGAACAATAGGGTCTTCGCACTGAAAGTATGTACAACATTTAGCCAGCGCAAATGTGCGAGATGTGTCCTGATCAGGAGTCAGAGTTCTTGGAATGTCAACAAGAAATTAGAGATTCATCAAAAGAACTTGATGAGCATGTTGATTTAATTCCTAATCTATCCGTTCAAAATGAAAGCAGCAATCGATTTGAATCTAGTTTGAATGTCTATGTAGACATTAATGCTCTCAATCTACTTAGGTCTCTGAACTCTGAATAAAAATATATTTTCTATCAGGTAAGACATTGGTGCTTAGAGAAAGTTAGAAGTAAAATGCCAGAGCCTTTCCATTTATATTTTACTGGAGGTGTAGGAACAGGAAAGTCACATTTAATCAGAGCTATTCATTATGAAGAGACCAGATTATTATCCCAAAATGCAAGTGCACTAGACAGAGTTCTATTGACAGCACCTACTGGAATTACTGCTTTCAACTTGGGTGCCAAGACCATCCATAGGACATTTTAAATCGGTAAAGATGTAAAATTGACTTACACACCTTTAGTAGAAGAAAAAGTAAATAAAATGAGTGTGGTATTTAGTGACTTGCATATACTGATTATAGATTAAATTTCTATGGTCAGGCCTTAATTACCTCGTCAAGCTCCCCCTAGGTTATCTCAGAATCAAGATAATTTTTTTGTTCAGTCATCAGTTTGCAGAGTTCTAATGGTTCCAGAAAGTTTCTAATATCTTCATCAGTAGATGAAGATGTGGAACTATAAATATCAAGATAGAATTCTTTAAAAGTATTATTAATATCAATGACAAATATCAGGCAAATATTTTACCACAAGCAGATTTTACTGAGGGAATGCTTTGTCCCCCAACTCAAAGTATGATTTACCCTGAATAACCAAAACTCCAACTTCTGCGACAAAATAGTATTATATCTGTATTTCAATCGGGTCAATTCTCTGAGGCCATGAGACAACATTCAGCGCCAGCTTTGCCTCGGCACTTATAATATTCCCTTCCAACTCCACAAGTTCTCGTGCTTTGGATTTTTTGAAGAATGATGCATACTTTATGATCCCAAAAAGTTTCTAGTGTCTACGGCCATCCTTAGTATCTATTCTCAGTTTGGCCATAAACATCAGAACAAAAGTGAACTTACATTCCTTGAATCGATCATGTTTCTCTCTTGTTGAACTTGTAAAGTCTGGGAACAAGAAAATGTTGTGGTTCTTCCAAGAAAGCCTTCCGTTACACCTTGCCTCACGTAACACAAGATCTTTATCGGATGATCTCAGAAATTTGGCCAGAATGGATCGGGCCTGTCTCCTTCTGTGGATTTCTGAGCTGGCGCTCTATGAGGTTGCTCGATTTCCAGCTTATGGCCTGTTATGTTGAGCAGAGCTTGAAGAGCTTGTGTAGGAATTTCACCATATCTCGACGTTCCTCATGCTCAGGAATTCCAACAATTCAGACATTGTTTCGTCGATTACAATTCTCCAAATCCTCCAGCTTTTCCCAAATGCGGTTGAAATCTACTTTAGTCGCTAGCGGATTAGCAACTCATTCCCTCTCCGATGACTCCAGATAATTGATACATTTTTCGACGTACGACAAACTTATAACCAACACAGAGATTTTTGACTCCATGGAAGTGATCGATCGATGTATCACAGCAAGATCCTCCAAGTTTGCAACAACCTTGGTCAGCATTGCCAACATAAGAAGACTGTTTTAACTTGCACAGGAAGATCTAGTTAATTTTGTAAAATCAATGTCCCTTAATTCCTAATCATCATAATTCACACGCATTCATGCATGAGGGCGCACATACACCCTCAGTGTCCGACACATACAGGCTTAAATTATGAATAAATAACTGATCTATGGAAAATAATTACAGTGAGGAAAATAAGTATTTGAACACCCTGCTATTTTGCAAGTTCTCCCACTTAGAAATCATGGAGGGGTCTGAAATTGTCATCGTAGGTGCATGTCCACTGTGAGAGACATAATCTAAAAAAAAAAATCCAGAAATCACAATGTATGATTTTTTAACTATTTATTTGTATGATACAGCTGCAAATAAGTATTTGAACACCTGAGAAGATCAATGTTAATATTTGGTACAGTAGCCTTTGTTTGCAATTACAGAGGTCAAACGTTTCCTGTAGTTTTTCACCAGGTTTGCACACACTGCAGGAGGGATTTTGGCCCACTCCTCCACACAGATCTTCTCTAGATCAGTCAGGTTTCTGGGCTGTCGCAGAGAAACACGGAGTTTGAGCTCCCTCCAAAGATTCTCTATTGGGTTTAGGTCTGGAGACTGGCTAGGCCACGCCAGAACCTTGATAAGCTTCTTACAGAGCCACTCCTTGGTTATCCTGGCTGTGTGCTTCGGGTCATTGTCTTGTTGGAAGACCCAGCCTCGACCCATCTTCAACGCTCTAACAGAGGGAAGGAGGTTGTTCCCCAAAATCTCGCAATACATGGCCCCGGTCATCCTCTCCTTAATACAGTGCAGTCGCCCTGTCCCATGTGCAGAAAACACCCCCAAAGCATGATGCTACCACCCCCATGCTTCATGGTACTCATCATTCTTCTTCCTCCAAACACGGTTAGTGGAATTATGACCAAAAAGTTCTATTTTGGTCTCATCTGACCACATGACTTTCTCCCATGACTCCTCTGGATCATCCAAATGGTCATTGGCAAACTTAAGACGGGCCTTGACATGTGCTGGTTTAAGCAGGGGAACCTTCCGTGCCATGCATGATTTCAAACCATGACGTCTTAGTGTATTACCAACAGTAACCTTGGAAACGGTGGTCCCAGCTCTTTTCAGGTCATTGACCAGCTCCTCCCGTGTAGTTCTGGGCTGATTTCTCACCTTTCTTAGGATCATTGAGACCCCACGAGGTGAGATCTTGCATGGAGCCCCAGTCCGAGGGAGATTGACAGTCATGTTTAGCTTCTTCCATTTTCTAATGATTGCTCCAACAGTGGACCTTTTTTCACCAAGCTGCTTGGCAATTTCCCGTAGCCCTTTCCAGCCTTCTGGAGGTGTACAATTTTGTCTCTAGTGTCTTTGGACAGCTCTTTGGTCTTGGCCATGTTAGTAGTTGGATTCTTACTGATTGTATGGGGTGGACAGGTGTCTTTGTGCAGCTAATGACCTCAAACAGGTGCATCTAATTTAGGATAATAAATGGAGTGGAGGTGGACATTTTAAAGGCAGACTAACAGGTCTTTGAGGGTCAGAATTCTAGCTGATAGACAGGTGTTCAAATACTTATTTGCAGCTGTATCATACAAATAAATAGTTAAAAAATCATATATTGTGATTTCTGGATTTTTTTTTTTTAGATTATGTCTCTCACAGTGGACATGCACCTATGATGACAATTTCAGACCCCTCCATGATTTCCAAGTGGGAGAACTTGCAAAATAGCAGGGTGTTCAAATACTTATTTTCCTCACTGTAATTATCATCAGTGGACACAGTAGCATCACAACTATGTTACCCAAGAGTTGGCCCTAGATGGTAACTTTGTAAATTATGTTACCTGTAACTATGTCCCCATTTTGACTCACAATTTCAATGCCTTGCCTGACCAATTACATGTCATTAGGTGTGTTCAACTTCATGCAACGCTACTCAGATCGATCGGCGCTGGACTTGAAGCAGTGCATGTCCATTTGAAATTTTGTCTGACTTGAAATGGCACCATCGCCGCATCACTGTGACGTCTGCCATCAAAGAACCGCCAGAGCTATTCGAGAGCAGCCATCTAGCGCAGCAGGAGCAGTTTCTCCAGAGCAGCTGCACAAGCTCTGAATTTTGACATAGTTTATTAACGATTGGCCAGACTAACAAACGTGACAATGGTTACACGTTTTATGGGCTGCGTTCGCAATTGTATACTTCACATACACTGCCAAGCCAAAAATAAAAGTCACAGTTTTGATTTAAATAAGCAGATACTTAAGAGTCTACAACTGGATCATTATTGCAGTGATTAATATGTTCTAGCTGGGAACAGTTATTTGAACCCTAACTGATGCAGTGTGTAGATTCTCACTTATTAAACATCCATGTCGGAAGATGTATCCCGTGGTTGTGTAAAATATTTTTGTGTGTTTCAGAATTGTCAAATGATTGGCCTGCATCAAGCAAAGAAAACAACTAAGGAGATAGCTGAAATCCCTGGAATTGGGTTAAGCACTGTCCAACACATGATTAAAACATGGAAGGATAGTGGTGAACCTTTAGCTTCGCAGAAGACATGTGGGCGAATATAAACAAATCTTGATTGAGCGGGATCAGAGATCACTAAAATGCTTGGTCACATTGTAAAAAATTGACAGTATAACTCATGGCTGTGTTCAATAGTGCCCACTGTACAAGCCTCTGGAAGCAGTGTTATGATCTGGGGTTGCTTCAATTGGTCAGGTCTAGGCTCAGCAATATTATACAGCAATAAAATAAAGTCAGCTGACTACCTGAATGTACTGAATGCTCAGGCTATCCCATCAATGGATTATTTCCCCTTGGCACTGGCATATTCCAGGATGACAATGCCAAGATTCATTAGGCTCAAATTGTGAGAGTGGTTCAGGGAGAATGAGGATTAATTTTCACACATGAATTGACCTTAACCTTTAAAAGACTTTGGGATGTGCTGGAGTGGTTCGACTCTCCCGTCGTCAATACAAGATCTTTGCCAAAAATTAATGCAACTGTGGATGGAAATAAATGTTGTGACATTGAATAAGGTTGTCAAACAATGCCATGATGAATGCATGCCGTAATCAAACCTAAAGGCAGTCCAACATAATATCAGATTATGCAACTTTTGTTTTTGGGCCAGGCAGTATACTACTCTTACTTCTGCTATAGCAGATATAAAAGAATGGTAGTATGCTGTTACCAAAGTCTTTATTCTGACACAAGTCTTCAAAAACTCACAATTCTGTATTTTTATAACAGTACATCATGTTTTATCATGTTATATTATGTCTGGCATAGTAATGTCATGTTTTATTCATTAAAAAATACTGACTCCTTTTTTTGGTATTAAAATAATACAGCAGGCACTGTATTAAGCAGCACATAAACCTTTCCGATGAACAATGTTTCTGATTATTTTATGTAAAATTCAATCTGAATTCTAATTGGTCTGTAATAAAGCAAATATTGTGCAATCTTCCGCGTGTGGGTTCAGCAGCTGACGAGAAGTGTATGGCTTGACTGCTCGCTTTTCAACTCCTCCCCCGTCTGCACCGGAAAATCTTGCTGATCGGTAAATCGAGATGAAGTTCAAGTTGAACACACCTATTTTTTTGATCAGGTAAACCTCAAATTTGAATATCTATTTGAGTTTAAATCATAAAAATATTTCAAACCATAACAATGTACCCAACATCAATTAATATACTCCTTGACAATATTATATTGTTGTTAAATATTGAAAAAAATTAAAGGACACACACCATGTGTTCAAAATGTCCAACACAGGGGAAAATGACATCACATGATGCCAGTAACGTGGTTTTGGGATACACCAATATGTATACATTTTTTTGCAGGGGGGTGTTTGTTTAGTAACATAGTAAACAGAAATTGTGTAGACATGAGTAGAATAAGATATTTTCTTTATTAAAATGTCAACCTCAATCAAATTTTTTTTTTTTTTTAAATACTATTTTCTGAAGTGTTTTGTATTGACAAATAAATGAAATATAATGTTGACAAAAAAATTGTATTGATTATTTTGAACTTAAGACCACTCCAAAAACAAATATTGCAAAAACTGTAAAATAAGAAAAAATCATGGCAATTTCAAATAAAATTAAACATGAGGTGCTCAAAATATTTGTGTGATATTATAACCTGCTTTCCCTTATTGGAACAAATGGGATATTTCTGAAGAAAATGGTTAGAAAATATATCATCATCAATTGAATGTACCCTACATTATAGAATGAGGCATAGTGTGTAGGCTTCACAGAACGACAATAGAGTTGTCATTTTAGTTTATTTAAAATATCACTCCAGGGGCGATTCTAGGGTCAGAGCTTTAGGGGTGCTGAGCACCCAATGAGCCCCACTGCCACCACCCACCCTCTTTTCACACAAAAATAAAAAATATGTCTATTGAAAAATAACTTTATCATTTTAACATTGGTTCAACTAACTCCAAAATCCAGATTTTTTTTCTTTTTTTAGACCTTTTCAGAGCACCAGCTTAATTGTGAGAGTTCACACAGACAGCCCCCTGTAACAAACACAAAACCTTCTTCAGTCAGCTGGTTTTCCTGACCGTTAACTCCATGTGCCTCCTTTTGTATCAACAGTCATCAGATTGGTTAGATTAGATTCAACTTTATTGTCATTGAACAAAGTAACAGGTACTTGGACAACAAAATGTAATTCATCTTCTGTAAATTATTTACAAAAAATGGTTCTTGAAAGGCTCTTTTTTGTGTGCCAAACTGAGTATGAGGGTATTGAGACAGCTTTAACTGTTTAGGACCAGTGTCCTTATCCCCTAAGTCTGAACAGCTCTCTTCTGTCTCTGCTGCTTTGGCTTGGTGGTCTCTATGTTGCACTCCCTCTGTCTCTTCATTTCTTTCACTAGTCAATTCCCTCTCATCCCTTATGGACTCTCCCTGTTGTTTTCCTCCTCCTTTATTATGAAAAAATGTGGTGTAAAACAATGTTACAAAAAGTAAATGTAATATAGGCTACTTAATGCCAATAAGTTAGTATAGGAGTATGAGTAGTTACTGTTTTGCTTGCCACTATTCACTATATCGTGAGCTTAGAATTACACAGTTCTATCTCCGTTTAGGGTAGTTCTGAGATATTGAGCATCAAAGTTTTTACATCCTAGCTGGCAAAACTGTTATGTAGTATAATCTACTATTATAGCTCAACAAGACCATCACCCTACAGTAACTTTGAGGATAGAATATCAAAATATAATATATAATAGTATAGTATACATCAAAGCCAAGCAAGTTTGTAAGAAAAACAAATATTTTTATTTTCAAAGAACATGGACATGGAAAAATTACAGCTAAACAAAAAATGTTTTCTTCACAATACTACACCCCACTCCTCTGTACTGTAAAAACATTTAGGAAGCATCTTACATACATTAAAAACGGTTCATTTGGTAGATTAAAACATACAAAATATTGTGTAACATCATGAAAGTTATGTTTTCATCCCTTTCCACCCCCACCCCCTCTGTGCTCTGAAACATTAAAAACAGTGTTCATTTATTTCATTAAAAACATTCTAAACAGACTTCTAATCAATAATGTATTGTTGTAAATCCCTTGACATCCCCTCCTCTCCACCGGTATAACCCTCCTACACACACTGTTACTAAACATCAGTAAAAAACATTTTTACATTTATTTTTAAAAACACATTGTTAATTTATTTAATAAGCTAGTTTTAAACTATGAGACACTTTTATTATTTATTATTATTCTTTATGTCTGTTTTCCCACTGAGCAAAATGAAGTTCAAAAGATGTCTTTTCAACGTCTTTGTCACAAAAGCGTACATTGAAAAGACATCCATTGAGGAGCCAGAATTAAAGTTTTTATGTAAGGTTCCATGAACGTCTATATCGGACGTGCAGAACATGACTCTTTCCAACCCTCCAACCTTCTATCTAGATTATGACTTTCTAAATACTGCCTTGTAGTATGCTTTGTCAACGGCAGGCATGTACTTGAACATGGATAAAAGGTCTGACTTCTTTGCCTCTGCGATTGTGTTTTTTTTGGTGAGCAACTTTGGCTTGGGCAGCAAGAGAGACGTTGGCATGTTAGCCCTGGTTTTGGCATTTGAGCCCCTAATAGCCACCTGTATAGGAGGCTGAGCATGGGAGGTACTGTACTGCACACTGAACAGATTTTGAGAAAATGTTATTTGGGCCACTGAAGCGAATGGTACCTGCTTGTACTGGAAAAGTTTTGAATATGACTGAAAGTCTTTGAAATCTGTATCTTTCATCTGGATGACAGTGTAAGGATTAGTTCTGTTCGCTCTCAGAAGGACACGCAAGAACGACAGTGGGCTGTAAAACTCTGAGCTTGCCATTGCCTTTTCGATGTTGCTATGCATGTTGTCTACTTCTTGGACAGCCGAGTGGCCAGGCGTAGAATATTTCATTGTGATCTTTTGGATTTTGGTATTTCTTGACAAGAACTCAATGATTGCAAAAGACATAATGGAATTTCTATTTTGTGGCACACAGCTGTCACTCCATGTGACTATCTCAGTTACCTCAGGATGGTCTTGAACTACTCTTTCAAGGATTTTGACTATGGCACTTGCCATGTCATTCCCTCCTCTACCTGACATGGCCTCTGTCCACACAGCACAATATCCTTTCTTAGTAAGTGAGCTGTGGGCAGTCATATTATATAGATTCATCTTCCTTTTATAAAAGAATGAACTAACCTCAGCTCGTGGACATGAGATGACATTTTCTAAATCAAAACAGACCGTAAGGTGCTGTTTATCATCTCTATCTCTTTGGCGCATGGCATTTTTTTCATATACATGTTTATTGTGTGCATCCTCTTGGTGCTGGTTTAACAACCCCTGTTTTTGTGCTGTGTCATGTGCCTCACATTCATCACACCTGTCTGATTTGGGGACATGAAAACCAAGATTAAACTCTGTGTTAAATATAAATCTATAGTAAGACATTTTCACTGGTGTTTCATGTACAGCACATTTGATTTTATAGAGATCGTACATCTTGGCCACATTTAGAGTTGGCTCCAGATATTGCTTTTGGGTGCGGGCACGACAGTAGTGTGACTCGACTACAGGGAAAGACCTAATGTGCTCCAGCACCTTCTCTTTTTTGTCCTCATCTATGTGTTTTTTAGGATGCTTTCTCCGTGCATCTGACTTTGGTATGCCAGCCTGGCTTTTCTTTTGGTGTACATTGTACACTGTTTTCTGACTTATTGAAAGAGTACCTAGAAAAAAAGGCTTGCATACTCTGACTTTCTGTCCCTCTCCTATATCATGAAAATATTTGAATGAGTGTGTACGACGTGAGTCGCCGCCACTACCACGTTGTCTCTCTTTGACATGGCACTCAGTTGTCATCATAATGTAGTCATATTTCCTGTCCTGATTCAGCCTGTAGTTCCCTTCAAAACACCGCTCCCTCTCACCATAAGTGACTTTCCTTGCACAGTTAAATTTACAGGACATGGTGCAGTCCTTAAATGTTTTTATCTGTTTGGCTGGCACTGTCTCTTTAGATGTGTTCATGTGTTCTTTACCCTCTTGATAAAGCCTCTTTCTGCATACTGACTTCCATGATGATGGAGTGCTAACCCTTTTCTGACTCTTCCCTTGCTCTGGTCTCTGCTGTATCCCTACTGCTAGTGTCTCTATTATCAGCCTAGGTGTGTCTGCTGCCCTGGCCCTGGGTGTCTCTGCTACTGTCCCTCTCTCTGCTGCTCTGGGGGTCCCTGCCTCTCCTGGCATGGCTACAAAAAGTAATACAGCTGAGCATCACAATATAATTTACAGGAAAGTAACTAATAGTGAGACGTACAGGTGAAACTCGAAAAATTAGAATATCGTGCAAACGTTATCATTTTGATGATTATGGCTTATAGCTTATGAAAACCTCAAATTCAAAATATCAGAAAATTAGAATATTACATGAAATAAAATAAAAAAAGGATTTTAAATACAGAAATGTCGACCCTCTGAAAAGTATAATCATGCATATGTATATAGTTATGTATACTAAATATATTAGTTTCACCTTTTAATTTGAATTACTGAAATACATGAACTGTTGCACGATATTCTAATTTTTCGAGTTTCACCTGTACATTTTGTAGAATACTATCATCTATACCAGGACAATCTGCATGGCTTAACTGGTACTGGCTTAACATGGATAAAGATTAGACAATGGGACCTACTGAGGCACTGTCCAGGACTACTACCTTCAACTTGAACTACTACCATCATTTTCCTTACAAAGACTCAACAGGATAAACAGTCAAATAGGCCTAGTGATTAATGTACTTCTTAGTGTACACACTGCCAGTGGCATGTTTGCCCACATAGTGTCTGAAAACATCTGTGCAATTCGAGCATTCACTGCCCATCAAACCTGCAAAAAACAACAACAGTAGCCAAGAGAAGCTAAAGATTCTTTATTATTACATGATCAAATATTATAATAATGTGTCAGTTTATTATTTTGTTTTATGACACTGAGAACATAGTTTGGGTATTGTACAAACAAAGGCACGGTAAATACAAGAGAAATTCCACCCATCTATAGAAGTACCCACCACTAGATTCTGCTGTCCTCTTTGCTGCTCCCACACTCTTTGGAGGACTTTCACCACTATCATCATTTCTGTAACAAAATTGTTTTTAATTATTATCCTGATATAAATGGGGCAACTTTTATCAAGACACCAATAATCTAGCAATCTTAAAAAGATAGTTAGCTTGCATTTATGGAAGGGGAGTAAGTTAAGTTAGAAATGCCTGTTATGTTAGGCTGCATTCATCAATACACCAATAATCTAGCAAGCTTAAAAAGCTAGCAGCTTGCATTTATGGAAGGGGAGTAGGGTGACCACCCGTCCCGCTTTGCGTTGTACCGCACAGCATTGTCACCCCTTGTCCCGCACGTCGCATATTGAGAAAATATGAACGTTTTTGGTTTAATATATTAATTTATAAGACTGTCAATGAACTAATTTCATGTTGTTTTATATTTTATTTGTTCATTATTTATTTTGTTGGATTTTAGTTGGGCTTAACTTTTAAAAAATAGTTATCTGCATAATACCTGCTTCCTTTGTGCTCAGTGATGATGAATCTAAATGACATGTAAAATAAAGACATGTTATGTTAGTGATGTAATGTGTTTTCTAGAAGGGACTAAAGAATAAAGTATTTCTTTATCAGCTGAAAGGCAGAATATAAATGTTTTTTTTAAAGTTAGATAGACATTTATATAACCATTCCAGGTTATGTTTTAATGTTGGTAAGTTAACATGTCCCACACAAACTTATAATCGTCCCACACAAACTTATAATCGTCCCACATTTGGGTTGTTTGGTGGTGGTCACCCTAAAGGGGAGTAAAGTTAGAAATTGGTGTTAGCCAAGTTGCAGTTGCCCATCTACAAGGATACGAGGATGTTTATTTGTCACATACATAGATTTACAGGTGCAAAACTGTAAGCGAGCTGTTGGTGAGCTAGTAAGCTAATGTTAACGTTCGCTAGCAAATTAATGCTAACGTTCGCTAATGGCAAACAAGCTGGTTTACATTAGCTAGCTAATGATATGTGCTTCAACTTACCGATCTCTTCTAGTGCTGGCATCTGTACATTTATGTCTTTTGGGCACCATCACCGGCTTCAAATGTCCAGCCCTTATCTCTGTGTCCAGGCTACAGACCTAAGAGATGGGTTTTGATTGGTCCGTCCGTGTTCATTCAGGTTTTTGATTGGATATTGAATCTACTGGAGATAGAACCTTATAATCCCAACTCGGTTTATGTTTTGTGAGATGGAACTTTTTTATTTTATTAATAACTACTAAAAACATATATTTTTTTACAAAAATAACACCACACAGGCATTAATAAACACCTAATGGATAAGATTATGTCAAAAACTCAATTTCGACCAAAAGTGGAGATAGAACCGTATAATTCTAAGCTCACTATATGTCAATTTATTGTTGTTGTTTCCTCTCCTGGTTCTTCCTGCATGCTCCCCCTTTCCCTTTCTCCTTCTCCATCTCCATCTCCCTCTCTTTCCCTTTCTCCTTCTCCATCTCCTTCTCTTTCCCTTGGCACTGACAATCATACACAAATATATTGTAGGCAGGAGAGTTGAGGTCAGTTTGTTATGTCACAAAAATGTTATGGAGACCATTTACAGATTCTAAGAATATGATCAAAAGGCACACAGAGGCGTGTCATTTTAAATGTCTTTATTATTATTATTATTGTGCTTAGAAACTTTTTTAAATCACAAATTCCTTTCACAAGAGAAGCTGTATTCTCCATTGTGGGTTTGAAAAAAACAAAATAAATAAAAGCAGGGGACCATTGCCTAGATAAGTCATTTGATACAACAACAGATAGCTGGTTTGCATTATCTGTTACTTTAGCTTAACACTTTTCAGAAGAACAAGAAAAACAAAAAACAAGACAGAGGTCATTATGGACTGTCCCTAGTCTCTCACCTGAATCTGTCTTTTTTCTTTTAAAGAACTGTCGTATGTCCACTGCTCACTGGCAGGCCACACACACACACAGAGAGAGAGAGAGAGAGAGAGAGTAATGCTAGGAGTTCAGGAGTTAAGCCTGGTTCAGGTTAAATCCTCTGTGTGTGAGGAATGAATAAATACAGCAAAAGAAAAACATTAAACTTTCTTTTATTGTCTAGTTTGATAGTCAGCCACAACTGAAAAATAACAGATATAAATCTAGGAATGAATAACAATTCATTTAAAAAGCCACAGTAAGTGTTTTCACACATACTGGTGGTATACAGTGATATGTTTGTTTTACTCTGGTCCAAACGCCACGGCTTCATGTTTCCATGACGACTGACCAGAAAAGACGCACGTGATGTCATGTTTACATGACTACCGATTGTTAAAATGAGTATCAAATTAACGATAAACTTTACCAACAGAGACACACGTATGCACTACACAGGTACGCAGTTTATTTGTCGCGCTGCTGTTTTTGTTTCACGCTCTAGCAGTTAATAAACAGAACTGCACGCGTCTTGCGGAAGAACATTGTAACCGGCGCTACTTCTCTCAGTTTATGACTATGGACGAGTCACCCAGGTCCTGTGCTACTCCACAGCGGCGGCGACCCGCTGGACTAAAATAGTCCGAAAATAAACACTTATAGGTGTACCATGGTGATTCAGGATACTGACTCCAGTACTCACCGATATGGTTTCGGAATCAGAACAACTAGGTAAAAGGAAAGAAGTGTGAGACACAGCTTTGGAGCAATTTAGTTGATTCACAACACTACATAACGGGTTCTCCCTCTGCGTGTGTTTCGCGCTGGATGACGGTCGTGCTGAGCGGTGCAGGTACAGAGGAAAAGTAGAAGAAGAGAAGAGGATGATACCATTTGCTAAGCGGGGGTGTTTTCATTTTCATCCTTAACACATACATTTTAAACCACAAACTACGGAGTATGTTTTGGACATTATTTAACCTTGTCAAAGACGAACAAAATTTTAGAATAACAACATTTCTTACTCCAAGTTTTAGGGGTGCCGAGCTCCTTCTTAGGGGTGCTGAAGCACCCCTAAAAAGGGGCTAGACTCGCCCTTGTATCACTCTATCCTTGTGCTTGTTGGATAATCAGTCTAACAAATCATTTTTTTATTACTCTGCAGAATGCGTTATTATTTTACATCATTATTCGTGCCTCTCTGAATAAGATATTTGGATTTGGCCACATCGCTATACTGAAGCAATACTAAGCTGGATATTGATCCCATCTGACTGAAATAATAATAATAATAAAAGAGAGATATGGTACTGGCAATTTAGATTCTGGGTAATCAAGGTGCAGATGATTAGTAAACCTAAGAAAGTGATCAAGAACGTGCCATTTAAAAACAACTTCGTTCTGAGATCCGATTTATTTTGCTCAATGGCCACATTACAGGAACAAAATAAGTTTAGCACATGACTCACTGTGCTTTATGAATGTTGTTAATCAGACAAAGTAAAAACACACAATAAGCTTTTATGTTAATGTTTTATTGTATTTTATTCAGTATTGTATTTCACCATATTTTCAAATACATTTGTTGAAGACTTACAATGTGTCATATTTACACATCAAAAATACCTTCAGCTTTTCAAATATTCTTGAGAGAGAGAACAATAGCAATAGCAGTTTGAAAATGTGAATTTGGTCACTAATCACATATTTAGACAAATTGTATTAATAGGTCTCAAACTCAATCGTTTACAATATATTATTCTTCACACACACACACACACTAAGGCAAGGTGATGTCATTGTCATTGCTAGCAGTGTCAGGCGGGTTTGTATCCATCAAGTATTTTCCGGCGAGTGTGTGTTTAGCGGCTGCGGTTGGTTTATTGAGTTTCATGGATATGTAGGTGTTTGAAGCACAGTGTTCACTTAGATATTCTCCTCCCTTCTCCTCGTAGTCCTGACGGCTGATCCAGCCTTGAGCTCCAGCAGGGGTCCTGAGAGCCCATTCATGAGCCCCAAACCATGCATCCAGTGTTGGACGACTCGCTAGAGACACCTGTAAGAGCGGAAACACAATGTTATGTATTCTCAGCATACTTCTGGTAGCGTAAAAACTAGGCATTCCAGATGAAGTTGGTGCCAGAGCTGAAGATTCCCACTTCCAACCGCAATGCATTCCAGTGAATCTTAATGCCCCAATATACTTCATACAAAATCGAAGAATGAATGGGTGTGATGGCATTTAGAACAAAATCTGGCCAAAAAGGTGTTTTAGAGTTAGTTTCAGATATACCACATACCTCAATTCAGTGGACATGTAAAGGGAACTGTGAAGTTTGACGGAAATTTACAAAAGGAAATTCGGCTGGTTGTGACCTTTTATGCTTTAATGACTGCCAATTGTGAGTAAAAGGTGTTAAGTCTTCAAGCTTGCTGTGTTTTCAAAATACAGGGAAAGGCAAATAACTGAAAGTTTGGCTTATTGTAGGCTACAGCAATCAATATTACTGTACAGACAAACAAGCTAAAATAAACACTGTGAATGTAATTTTTTTTTATCCAAACAGTGGTGATATTTAATTAAATAACACTTTATTTTTACTTGCTATTTTTGACAGACATTAACCCTCTGGGGTCGACGGACGCGCTGGTGCATCCTGCTGGATTTTTCCGTCATTACAGCGGAAACAACTTAAAATACTCCGTCATTTTGGGCATACAGATAAGTGTAAGACATTATTAGAGACTATAAAGGGTTTACTTTTATTTGTGTACACTCACAATAACAACAAAACATTGTGCTTTTGTAAAATAAAGAAAATAAAAAGGTTGAGCTTTCAGCAGTCTCAGTGTTTGAGCATATTTCTGAAACACGTCACAAAAATGAACTGAAACTCTGCGAATACTTATCACACAAACATGAAACATATGTCTAAAGAAAGCTTAAGATTTCTACTTTTAAATAAAACAATTCAAATTTAAAACAAATATTCTCCTGCAATGTAATCGGAATGAAACAGCGATGTAAAATTCTCCTGGCTCAGCTAATTATCCCTAATGTGATCACACCCACCAGCAGAGCGCACCATTCATAGGGTAATGTGCTGAGACGATCAATGCAAATGGTAAACGCCCCCAACTGTGCCTTAAAAACAGTTCATTCACTTTTCTGCACATTTGGAAGACTGCACGATACACAGGCAATGAAACTCCTGGACAGTGACGAAGAGTTACAATTTTCCTCAGAAGAAGAGCAGGACTCCAATGAATGTTTGTATTTTGAAGGGAGACTTGATCCAGCTGAGGATACAATTTTGGACAAGTCAGTCATTTAGTTTTCTTTAGTTGACATGCTATTTTATAAAAACATGTACATATTTTACTAGTGGGACTGTTTCAAGACTTGCCAGCCAGGATTCAGAGTATTGAAATTTGAAATATATCCTAATAAACAAGTTTTAGTTATATTTAAATGCTGTTTCGGCTAAAGCAGGTATTTAAATTGTATGTTGTATGATATAAATATGTTATGTAATATGATATAAAAATAATATGAATGTTTAGATTATATTTTAACTAGCATTTATGCTGCCTCATTATCATCAACAAAGCTTGTGCTTGCAAATATGTGTTCAGGTTAAATGAGTAAAATGCACTTTAAATATGCCCATATTAGAAAATCACCATCTTATAATGATTTCTGAAGGATCATGTGACACTGAAGACTGCAGTAATGATGCTGAAAATTCAGCTTTGATCACAAATTGCATTTTACAATATATTCAAATAGAAAACTGTCCTTTTAAATTGTAAAAAATAGTTCAGAATATCAATGTTGTTTCTGTATTTTGGATCAAATAAATGCAGTCTTGTTGAGCAGAAGAGACTTCTTTTAACGGTAGTGTAGGTCTAAAATTAAGTAAAGTCTTTATGTACAGTCAGATTACTTTTAACTTAAAACTTGATTTGGATCATTAAGTCTCCTCACATTCATTCTCTCTCTGTCATATTCCTCATTGCTAGGCCCAGGGGAGGGGTCTTTGTCTCCTCAGGTGTGAATTACAATCAATATTCATGATAGTTCACGCCTCCTCGCATATGACATTTCTAACACTAAAATTGTCTTACAAAAGTTAAAGTACTATATTGTTTTGTATGAATGAGTGATCAGGATGGTTTTCACATCATTTTGTAGCAAAAACTCTAGGCTACAAGATCCAGTTCTCAAAAGTCTTGTGGACAAATGTTTAGTATGTGATATATGGCCTTATTTCAATGACTTAAAATATTTGTTTTTTCAAAAACCACACATAAACATTATTTTTTCAAAAACAGAAACCTGTACATACATGTTGCTCACATATTATTGTAGCCCAGTTTGTGCTGAATACAGTGTTAACAGACTTTAACATGTTTTTAAGCAACTGAAAAAAGCACAAATGTCAAGGCATGTCAAAACTTCTCCATGGCCCAAAACACCATCAGACCCCAGAGGGTTAAGGAGATTACTTACCATGGCAACAAATGGCCATAACACGGAAGGAATTGTCAGACACTATACATCCAAAATGGTATACAATCGGAAACGCCTGTGAAATTTGAGACTCAGAGCCAGTAGATTTCTGAATATTGTCTGAAATTCAGCGGTTTATACAGGAGTCTACTGGTTCGGATACAGCTCTTTTCATGCAGTGACCATCTAACTGCCATTGTTCAACGAGTGGTTAAAAAAAACTTATTTTACTGACCTAATGTGAAATCTACTTTCACATTAGGTCAGAATTATAGATTTCAGAATTATAGACTTATGTCATATTAGTTAAGGTTTTACACATAGTAAGTCCTCATATTTAAATGTACTTCTAAATGCCTCCCAAAGCGGTATGGCGGTTGTCTGAATGTTCGCAAACAGTAAACGTTGCTCAGCTGTTTAAAGTTAAAAAAATTTCTTTACTCCAACAATGTCAAGACCATTCAGTTTGTTGCAGTAATGCAGGGGTCAGGAAACTTTTTTCACTAAGGAGCCAACTTTTTGTTTGGTTGATGCATTTTTTTTTTAAAGAGCCAAAGCACAAACAAATAATTTGCTATTTCCAAAAATATTTTTCAATAAAATAAAACATTTATATTGTCCATAGACTACTCAAACACAAAAAAAATATATGCAAAATGAATAGGTAACATGTTGCAATATGGAATAGAATACATAAGTGAGTGGTGGTGGCGTAGTGGCTAAAGCACAGGGCTGTTAATCAGAAGTTCACAAGTTCTAACCCCACGGCCACCACCATTGTGTCCTTGAGCAAGGCCCTTAACTCTTAATTTCACCTACTGTTGCACTTGTGTACATGGTAGTGTGACAATAAAGTGATTTGATTTGATTAACTCCAGATTGCTCCGGGGATTTGTCCCTGTAATAAGGGCTCTGTAAGTCGCTTTGGATAAAAGCGTCTGCCAAATGCATAAATGTAAATAAGTTTGTGCGGGTCTCCATAAAATTACTTTACATTTACTTTATATTTGTTCATGAAAAATTTTACTTCCCTTTTGTGCTGGGCGATAAGAATAAAATATTTTAAAGATAATTGCCTAAAAATATTGCAATAACGATTATATGGTCAACCCCCCTGCCAAGGGTCGGTGAATATTTTTGCTTTATTGATTCTGCTCAAAAATGTCATTAATTTATTGAAACAAATTGCACTAAACGAAATAAGCAAATATTCAAAAAAATCGTATATATTACCACCTCCCCAAATCCAAAAATGTACCATCTCCAGGCCCCATTTGCTATCATGCAAGCTTCAGTCAATGACACCGGATGTAAAATTACTAATAGCCTACAAATGAAGAACTAAAGACAATTATAAATGTAAAGATAACTACAATAACCATCATAAAAAATAAGCCTAATAACTTTCCTTGTGTTCCCAAATGTGTTCTTAACTAAATTTTAGGTTGAAGGTGAACGTGTCTTTTATTACTTTATGATTTAATCACTTTCGTGTTTGTTTCCTAAATATAAAGATACCTGTATATATTACTTGACCTGCAGAGTTGCGTTCACAATGCGTAAGCGCGAACTGCTCCATGGAAATAAAGCAAACTAAACTCACAGCACCTCACGAGATGATAGGAGATTATTTGCAGCATTCTCATAGACAACATTATTCTTGCAAGCGGTTCGGTCGAACAAAATCTTTACAAGCACTTGTTCAACGAGACCTGTTGCAAGACTCTGAACAAACAGCAAATAAGATAGGAGCATTGACGGCTTTTCTTTTCTGTTCTTAAAAACATAATAAAATGTGTTTCTTCAACGCGCATGTCTTTTTGACTAACAGCATTTCTTGTCATGTGTCACTCCGAGACATCTTACAGGTCACCCACCTGTTGTGGGTAGATGAGCAAAATTACTTGCGTATGAAATACCTGCATTTGGAGCTTGTGATCTGGATTCAACCTTGTCACATTTGGAGTGTGGCGGGTACCATTTCACACCCTGGGCGCACATAAAAAAATAACAAATGTTAATAAAATCGCTCATAGAAAATGCTCTTAACAGCGAAGATCAGTAGTTATTGGTAAACGAGGCCACGAATTCTATGCATGTGTGTGTCTAGAAGCGCTTTCATCGCACTCGTGAATAGCAGAGCTCACTGCGCACAAATATCAAATCAGTCGTGCACCGGCGGCTTTTCTTTCGTCTGTTCTTGAAAATATAATCACGTTTTGTCAAACGCGTGACTTTGTGTCTAGTTTCTTGTCATTTATCACTCCGAGAAGTCTTACAGGTCACCTTCCACAGTGGCTGGTACATCAACAAAATGCTCTGCATGAAAAATCTGCATTTGGCAGGTGTTAATTTCAAACCTTGTTCACCAAGAGTAGGCTGTATGACAATTTCTGGAGAAAGGAAATCAAAACAGTGTCATTGACGTTTTAAACGAACATGTGTTGGTGGATAGTGTGACACCTGGCGAGCCACTTGATTTAAAAAAAGAGCCACTTAGGTTCCCAACCCCTGCAGTAAAGCTTGTTAAGCTTGTTTTGCCAACTGCCATAAAATAGAGGAAACAGAAGAAACAAACAAATGCAAGTTCACCATGACAAAATGAATTTACTGGCAGGACGCTGCAATTGAGATACATGATAAAGACTTTCCTGCAGCATTCAGCTTTCACGAGGACGCAGACACATCGAAGGCTTATTTGTTTGCATTTTATTAATTCACATCTCATTAAAATAGAATTATCAGTTGTATTGGTATTTTTAAACATGTATAAATATGTTATGAGCAAGCTTCATTAGGCAGAATATTCAAACAATTGTAGCTTACAAAAACTGTCAAGACTCTAAACATGTGCTTTCTATTAATGTGCCGATAGACTAGCCCATATTTTCCATTTTTAAACAGCATTCTAAAATGCGAATTAATTAATTTATATGTGAATCATTGTATCATTATATTCTCCTGGCAATAAAAACAAAAGTGAACAGAATTATACTGCATGGAAGCATCAAATGAAAGATTGTAAAATATTTTAATAAGAATCGCAATTTACAATTATATGAATTAGGCTGGAAGCATTGTGATCACAAAATATGATATATAATATTTGTCTAGTGGTTTGTTATCTGTCTAGTATTTAATTAGAAATTAAAATCTACTATTAACCGATGTTGCCCCAAAGCTCGATAACATTGATAATTTTTCAGTGTGACTATTTGCCCCTGCCTATTTGCAGGTGCCATTTACACCTAAATTGCACCTCCCCCAATTTTTGCCTTGCTTGCTGTTTTATGAGGGAGCGCCATGATGTGACAAGACAAAATTAGATATCATGCGGGAATTTTAAAGTTGTGCTTAATCCCCACAATCCAGTGCTAACATTAGTTATTGTGATTTTAATACAATTGTCTTTAACTTGCCTGTTAAAAATTTCCACTTTTTGTGAAAATTATATTGATGTTAATATATTAACAAAGTTTAATTTTGTGGTTACAATTAAATTATTACAAAATACCATGGTGATTCTATGGTTACTGTATCTGAAGTGTAGGGTTGCCGCGGTGTACGGTATTATCGGTTTTACTCTGTACAAAGAACAACAACGGTGTGAAATTTTATACTGGGTAAAAGGGGAAACATTATGAATGGAACTTCAAACATTAATACAATAGCCTTAATGAATAGAATAGAGACAAGACAGATTTATTTGATCAAATTTATATGATGCTGTGTAACTGAAGCCGATTCTCTCTTAATTTAACTGATATTTACAATGGAAACTTTCATTGCTCTACTTGGTTTTTGAAGAAGAAAAAATCTAATAATATCGTGAATGCAAAAAAATGCTATACAGTAAAAAAGGACTTGACAAAACATAGTTCAGTGCTATGCTTGTTAGTCACTGCCATCTTGTAAATAATGTCAAATAACGCTTCTCATTAAGGTCGGGGTTGATAGATCTGAAACGCATCATAAGAGAGCATGTTTTGTTTCCTTTGTGTTTGTGTGAGCTGAGAAAACAAATATTTCAAAATAAGAGACCCCGATGAATTTCAGTCTTGTCAATAGTTAAAAGTCCCGCAATATGCACCAAAATGTATTATTGGTTGCATTTTATGCTTATTATTGGGATTTTGGTTGCACAATAAACGGGATCAGGGATTATATTCATTTTAGACTCTTGTTTTGTCTATGTTTGTGCCCACAGTAAGGAATGACTATGACATTTCTTTACATCCAATGAAATTATTTAAAAAAATATTGGATGATTAATCTGTTATCTGCCTTTTCCACCAGCAAGATCCAATATTGGTCGACCTCTAATAAAAACAAGTGAATTTGAAAAAAAAAATACAAATAACCCTGACCCTAACACTGATAGTACACGTTAATAACCCAGATGTCTATTTGATGTGTGCATTTACACCTGGAAGACATATTTTTTTAGGTTGTTTGCCATCTGTAATATTTCTATTGCAGACACATGCCAATAACTAGGTCTCAGATGTCAAGACATTCAGCAGATGTCTTTGAGACATTTATAATTTAGAATGTTTGTAAATCCTATCTCTTTAAATGTTTAGCAGATGCTAATTAGATTGTGATGCTTTCCAGATGAAAATATCTAAAACGGGGCTTCCGGGAGTGCGCAAACACTGATGGCTGCGTGAGAAAACTGCTCATCTGACAAAAACTTCCTAAAAGCCCCAAATTGTTCAAATACTCACAAAATCTGGACACAGAACATTGTTAATTTTAGCCAGATGTTGGGAGATCCTATAACACCACAAGGTGTTACTATACGCTGTTATGTCAGTGAGGGCCCTCACTCCAAGCTACAGGGTTGAGGATTTTCCCATCCAGGCTTGAATAAGATCCAGACATACATTTTGTGTTTTGCAAAGTTTGCCGCTTCAGTATTTGTAGATTATTTTTTCACATTTCTATGGTATATTGGAAAACAATTATACGCGTTTCATAAGTTTTAAAGGCTTTTATTGGAAAAACACAATTTATGCAAAGAATAAATATTTACATTGTTGACCATCACTCTGGCATGCTGGATATCAGCTTCTGGGTAAAATTCCGATTGATAGCGATCCATTCTTGACTTAATAGATTTGATCACAATTTGTGGGCTTCTGTTTTTCCGCTCTCTTTAAGTTCGTGTTTTTTTTATTGTCGTTCAAACATATACAGTTAGTACAGTACACAGCGAAATGAGACAACGTTCCTCCAGGACCATGGTGCTACATAAAACAACATAGGACAAACACAGAACCACATGAGACTACACAGACTAAATAACATGTCTACATAAAGTGCACGGCAAACGTGTGCAAAAGGTATGGGACAGTACAATAAATTACTAAAAGGAACTGGACAATAGGCACAGTGAGAGACAATGCAGTGCCGACCAGTACACATTTGTAACTGAATAGTGCAAAAAGATGACACACTATAAAATGCTAAATGTAAACATAACATACTATATATGGTGTTCTATGGACATACAGTTATTGAGGTAGCAGCCAGGTATAAAGTGACAATGAATTAAAGTGCAAATCTGGACATGTGCAAAAGTAGGATGGTGTACAGGTGTGTGTGTGTGTGTGTGTGTGTGTGTGTCTCAGTCAGTCAGTCCCAGAGTATTGAGGAGTCTGATGGCTTGGGGGAAGAAGCTGTTACACAGTCTGACCGTGAGGGCCCAAAAGCTTCAGTACCTCTTGCCAGATGGCAGGAGGATGAAGAGTTTGTGTGAGGGGTGTGTGGGGTCGTCCACAATGCTGGTTGCTTTGAGGATGCAGCATTTTATGTAAATGTCTTTGATGGAGGGAAGAGAGACCCCGATGATCTTCTCAGCTGTCCTCATTATACTCTGCAGGGCTTTGCGGTCTGAAACGGTGCAAGTCCCAAACCAGGCAGTGATGCAGCTGCTCAGGATGCTCTCAATAGTCCCTCTATTGAATGTAGTGAGGATGGGGGGTGGGAGATGTGCTTTTCTCAGCCTTCGAAGAAAGTAGAAACGCTGCTGGGTTTTTTTGGTAATAGAGCTGGTGTTGAGGGACCAGGTGAACACCAAGGAATTTGAGCTCTTGACGATCTCCAGAGGAGCCGTCGATGTTCAGCGGAGAGTGTTCACTATGTGCTCTCCTGAAGTCAACAACCATCTCTTTTGTTTTGTCCACATTCAGAGACAGGTTGTTGGCTCTACACCTCCTCTCTGTATGCCGACTCGTCATTCTTGCTGATGAGACCCACCACGGTTGTGTCATCGGCGGACTTGACGATGTAGTTCGAGCTGTGCATTGTTACACAGTTGTGAGTCAGCAGAGTGAACAGAAGTGGACTGCGCACACCCTGGGGGGCCCCAGTGCTCAGTGTGGTGGTGGTGGAGATGCAGTTAACGATCCGGACTGACTGAGGTCTGCAAATCAGGAAGTCTAGGATCCAGTTGCAGAGGGAGGTGTCCAGGCCCAGCAGGTTCATCTTTCCAATCAGGTGCTGAGGAATGATTGGGTTGAATGCTGAGCTGAAGTCAAGTCAATTTTATTTGTATTGCGCCTTTCACAACACACATCGTTTCAAAGCAGTTTTAGAGAAGATCAGGCATTAACAGATGATAAAACTGTAATGTCTATAATGTCGATGAATCATCGTGTAATTAGCTAAAATACGATTGTTAATAGTGTTTAAAAATAAGTAATTAAATAATAATTGTATTAATAACCCCAGGGAGCAAGCTGAAGGCGACTGTGTCAAGGAACACTCCATAAGATGTTGATTAATTAATGTCTTGGAAGTCCAGCCTGGATTAACAGCAGATGTTCACATAGATGCAATTGTTCTTGTAAAATGGCTGATGAAGGCTTTAAGCCAATAGCTGAAGTCTATAAACAGCATTCGAACGTATGAGTCCTTTTTATCTAGGTGGGTGAGGGCCAGATGGAGGGTGGTGGCGATGGTGTCGTCTGTAGAACGGTTATGACGATACGCAAACTGCAGTGGGTCTAGTGAGGGGGGCAGCTGGGCCTTAATGTGCCTCATGACGAGCCTCTCGAAGCACTTCATGATGATGGGTGTGACAGGAGGGTAGTCATTGAGGCATGACACTGAAGACTTCTTTGGCATGGGCTCTGCTCAGAGAGATGTTGAAGATGTCGGTAAGAACATCTGCCAGCTAGTCTGCACATCCTCTGAGCACCCTACCAGGAATGTTGTCTGGTCCAGCAGCCTTCAGTGGGTTGACTCTGCATAGAGTTTTTCTCACATCGGCCATGGTAAGACAGAGCACCTGGTCGTTGGGACTCCTCCCAACGGTGGTCTTCCTCACCACCACGTTGTTCTGCGCCTCAAACAGAGTGTAGAAGTCATTCAGCGCATCTGGAAGGTAGGCATCTTTGTCACAGGCAACTGATGTTGTCCTGTAGTTGGTGATGGCCTGGATGCCCTGCCACATGCGCCGTGTGTGTCCTGGACGTGACTATGGATTTTCTGTGCGTGTGCGCACTTTGCCTCCCTGATGGCCCTGGACAGTTTGGCACTGTCTTGAGATTTGCATGGTTGAAATCTCTGGCGACAATAAACAGTCCATCAGGGTGAGCATTCCGCAGTTCACTAATAGCCCCATACAGTTCACAGAGCACTTCCTTAACAATAGCACTGGGGGGGGGGATATCAACTCCGGTTATTATGACTGTGGTGAATTCCCGTGGTAAATAAAAAGGTCTGCATCTAACAGTCACAAGCTCCAACAGTGATTAACAGTAGCTAGAGACTAGCAGAGTCCTTGCACCATTCAGTGTTGATGTAAACACACAAGCCACCACCGCAAATCTTACCGCACAGAGCTGCATTTCTGTTAGCACGAAACGAGGCTAGCCCGTCTAGCTGAATGGCGGCGTCCGGAACTTTGTCGCTGAGCCACGTCTCCGTGAAAACAAAGACGTATCAGTCTCTAAACTCACGCTGCATAGTCTATTGGAGTCGGAAGTAGTCCAGTTTAGCAGGATAGACGGGAGAACCGGCCGGCTAGGGTTTGTTTTTAGCCTAGCATGGACCCCCGCCCTCTTGCCACGCTTCCGCTTCCTCGCACACCGCTTACGACATCAGATGACGCAGAGGACTGGAGGCCTGGTCTCTGCAGCAAACCGAGGTTGCGTAGCTTCTCCTGCAGATCATCATGCAGCTTGGTTGTTGCATGAATCTTATATTTTAGTAGTGTCTGGCGATAGTAAACACGAACACCAGTTGCTCCAATGTCCATGTGCCGTAAAAGTCGGGCTAACTATCAAAAATTTAACCATTTTGTATCCGGAGCAGCCGCTGCGTGCTACCGCGTCTCCATCTTGGATCATCCAAGTTTTGCATATCCCAACAAAGCTGGGGTCAGAGCGCAGGGTCAGCCATGGTAGGGCGCCCCTGGAGCAGATGGGGTAAAGGGCCTTGCTCAAGGGCCCAACAGTGGCATCATGGCAGTGTTGGGGCTTGAACCCACAGCCTTGACCACCAAGCCACCACTGCCCCTTACAACTTTGAGGATTGACCATAGGTTCTCTATGGGATTATGATCCAGGGAGTTGTCTGGCCACGGATCCAAAATTTCTATGTAATGATCTCCAAGCCACTTCATTATCACTCTTGTCTTGTGACTTGGTGCTCCATCATGCCGGAAAATGCACGAATCATCACCATATTGCTCCTGAATCATTGGGAGAAGTTGCTCTTGCAGGATGTTTTGATAACATTCTTTATTCATGGCAGTGCTTTTGGGCAGAATTGTGAGAGAGCCCACTTCCTTGTATGAAAAGCAACCCCACACATGGATGGTCTCTGGATTATTCTCTGTTGGCACGACACAGGACTCATGGTACCGTTCACCTTTTCTTCTCCGGACTATTGATTTTCCAGATGTCCCAAACAGTAGGAAGGGGCCTTCATCAGAGAAAATATCTTTGCACCAGTCTTCTGCTGTCCAATCCTTGTATTTCCTGCAGAATTTCAGTCTGTCCTTGATGTTTTTTCTGGGAGAGAAGTGACTTCTTTGCTGCCCTTCTTGACACCAGGCCATTGCCCAAAATTCTTCGCCTCACTGTGCGAGCAGATGCACTCACACCAACCTGCTGCCAATATTGAGCAAACTTTGCACCGGTGGTGACACTATTCCATAGCGGACTCCTCTGGAGGAGACGATCCTGGTGTTTGCTGGACATCTGGGATGTCCTGAAGCCTTCTTCACTGCACTTTAAACTCTCTTCTTGAAGTTCTTGATGATCCGGTAAATGGTTCTTTCAGGTGCAATATTCTTTGCAGCAATTTCCTTGCATGTGAGTCCATTTTGATGCAAAGCGATGATGGCTGTACGTCTTTCTTTAGAGGTAACCATTGCTAACAAGAACACAATGATTGGAAGCAAACAGTCTGCTCTTATTATCCAATCAGATTGATAGAGTGATTTCACCTGATTAGTACTCGTTCACACTTTCCCAGGTGCTGCTGATATGATTAGTGAAATTATGTTGGCTGGTCATTTTGTGCCAGGACCAAAAAAGAGTGAAATTTAGGTTTTTGTGATAAAGTTCATTTTTTTGGCCAATGGAGCTTTTTGTAATTCTTTAAAATGCATCTGATCACTCTGCACAATAATCTAGAAACAATGTGAATGAACACCACAACAACTGAAGCAGATATATTTGCAAAACACAACATTTGTGTAACTGCCAATACTTTTGGCCATGGCTGTAGATCAGGGATCTCATCTGTGGAAGGCATTTTCTGTGATTAAAAATTTTATTCTTGTTAATTTTGCTGTTCAATTTCCTTTTATATTGTTCAATGTACTGTTGTTATATAATAATACAGGGAAAATGCAAGTACAGTTTTGATAATGTATACGTAAGTGTTAAAATGTATTGCACAGTACATGGTAGGCAAAGAGTACATGTTTAAATCAGTCACATTTAACAAATGGAATCCACAATTGTCAAAATAAAAAAATAAAAAAAAGATAAGGTTCAGGTAGCGTTTCTACAGGAGACCAATCTAGATCAAACAGAACACTCTAAATTGGCCTGAAAAATAAATGGATTAATATGTATCTATTATCATCACATGTTTCCGGTAGGAGAAGGGGAGTGGCTATTTGAATATCAAATAAACGTAGGTATGACCACCAGACTGAAATTAAAGATAAAGAAGGGCATTACATTTTAATCAAAAAGGACAAATTTAAGGGGCTCCAGTTACATTTCTCAATGTATACCTACCACCTAAGATTTATCTGTCAAGGCAAAAAACCCAGAGTTCGGTATAGAATACTTCAGATACCCAAAGAAAAGGGGGGTTTGGCCCTCCCATCTCTTTAAGATTATTATATAGCTGCCCAATTAAGACCCATAGTTTGCGGTATAATCCAGGGTATAAAGCTAGATGGAAACAGATTGAATGTTCGTTTTTTTCTTAAGAACAGACTCAAGCAGTAATTGCAGATTAAAATTTATTAAGAATTTATGCAAGTAAAGGATATCCATGGATTTCTACTACTTCAGAAACATGGGCAACAGTAATTAAAATGTATAAATTAAAAGATGTTCTAAAAATATTGAGTTGGTGTGCATATGATACCGATTTTACTTCAAATACGTTGGACGAAGCCTTTAAGAATTGGATTAAGAAAGGAGTTACATCATATTATTCTATTACGAACAATAATATTCGCTTACCTTTCCAGGAATTTAAGAAATAATTTGGGTTGGGTAATCATGATTTGTTCAGATATTTTCAAATAAGACATCCATTTAACTCAACTGTAAATAAAAAGGGGAATCGGGCACAAAATGATCTAGATCAAGATATTTTTTTCTGCTTATAAGGCTTCTACAATTACTAAAGTCATTTCTAAATGTTATCATTGTCTTCAAAATAATAGATCAGAATCTACCTACTATGTCAAAATGGGAGAAGGAAGGAAATATAATTATAACAGAAGAGGTTTGGTTAAATATGTGTAAACTTCAATGGGAAACCACAGGCTCAATAAAAAAAACAAAACAACAACAATAAAACACCAGATTATTTGCCTGTAATAACGTAATAAAATTTTTTGTTACTCCAGTGCAACAGAGTTACAGTGAAAGAGGATCTCAGAGTTGGAAACAATGTAACTCCGAAGTAGAAAATCATCATCATATGTTCTGGGCATGTCCAGTTATTCAACTATTTTGGAAAGACATCCATAGGACAATAGAGGCTATATTAAAGATTAACATTCCATTCCAATTTGATGTGTTATATTTTTGAAACTTGGATTTCCACGAGACTATTTCTACATACCTATGGAAAATACTCCTAGTAGCAGCCAAAAAGGCTATTACATGTAACCTAATTCATCCACTATAGATGACTGGAAGGCAATTGTAACAGATATATAGGATGGAACTCCTTACCTTTTCTTTAAAAGTAAAAGTTTTTATTTTTTTGTGGAGAAGATGGAGGGAATTTGTGGACCCAGAGAATATGTTTTTATATAATAGACGTCATCATAAATTGTTGTTGTTAAGTAAATATTGTAACTGTGCTATTACACTGTACTGTACACTGTTGTACATTTTTCTTTGGTTCAATAGGCATTACACAGTTTTTGTGAAATGTATAGGATGTCACCTTGACTTGAATGTATGCAAATTTTGAACTGCATTTTTGACTCCTAAATAGAAAAAAGAAAAAGAAAACATCTAAAACAGACATCTCAAGATATGTATGAGTGCCATCTGGGATATGTTAGAGTTAGCAATGTTTTGGAACTTCCCCAGCATACTTATCAAGCCATAGGCCTGTATTTCCTTCTAAGGACTTCCTTGTAATTAGGTTTTTATGGAATGTATTGTTTCATGAAGATTTTTATTTCCCTAAGTCTTAGAAATAAGACTTATTTCCCAACAGAGTCAGCAGAATATGTGCATTCTATTGGAGTTTATCAATATTTGTGTCTGTGGGAGTGGGTGTTACAGACTGTTGTCAGTGGTGGTGACAGTGTTAATCAGACCTGAAAGTTAGACTGAAAAGGTCTGATGGCGAGCAGATCTCTCTCAACTCTCTCTCGGAGCCCACAGTACTGCAGGTTTCCTCCAGTCAGAAACACGTTCTTCACCAGCGCCTCCTGCTGCTCAGGAGAATACCTACAAACAAACACACTTGTTTTCTGTCATTGTGGAGACTTTCTATTGTGGTCATACTGAGCTGAATGTTCTTTCCCCTACCCCTTAACCCAACTCAAACCTTTCTGTATTATTAGATTTTAAATAACACATTATTTACTATGTTTATTAAGCCTTTTCCTTATAGGTCCATTAGCTGAGCCCAATAATGTAGCTGATTTCAAAACCTGACAAACACACATACACACACTTTATTATTTGTGGTTTACGAGGACTCTCCATAGCCTGTATTTTATACAATACAAAGTGTAGATTCTATACCCAAACCCTGACCCTCAAAGAAAACTTTCAGCATTTTAACATTTTCAAAAACACATTTAGTATGTTTAAGCCTTTTGGTTTATGAGAACATTTGAGGTGTCCTCATAAACCACATTTATAGCTTAATTACATACAGTATCTCAAAAAAGTGAGTACACCCCTCACATTTTTGTAAATATTTGATTATATCTTTTCACGTGACAACACTGAACAAATTACACTTTCCTACAATGTAAAGTAGTGAGTGTACAGCTTGTATAACAGTGTCAATTTGCTGTTCCCTCAAAATAACTCAACACACAGCCATTAATGTCTAAACCGCTGGCAACAAAAGTGAGTACACCCCTAAGTGAAAATGTCCAAATTGGGCCCAATTAGCCATTTTCCCTCCCCGGTGTCATGTGACTCGTTAGTGTTACAAGGTCTCTGGTGTGAATGGGGAGCAGGTATGTTAAATTTGGTGTCATCGCTCTCACACTCCCTCAAACTGGTCACTGGAACTTCAACGTGGAACCTCATGGCAAAGAACTCTGAGGATCTGAAAAAAAAAAAAGAATTGTTGCTATACATAAAGATAGCTAAGCTATAAGAAGATTGCCAAGACCCTGACACTGAGCTGCAGGACGGTAGCCAAGACCATACAGCGGTTTAACAGGACAGGTTCCACTCAGAACAGGCCTCACCATGGTCGACCAAAGAAGTTGAATGCACGTGCTCAGCGTCATATCCAGAGGTTGTCTTTGGGAAATAGACGTATGAGTGCTGCCAGCATTGCTGCAGAGGTTGAAGGGGTGGGGGGGTCAGCCTGTCAGTGCTCAGACCATACGCCGCACACTGCATCAAATTGGTCTGCATGGCTGTCGTTCCAGAAGGAAGCCTCTTCTAAAGATGATGCTCAAGAAAGCCTGCAAATAGTTTGCTGAAGGCAAGCAGACTAAGGACATGGATTACTGGAACCATGTCCTGTGGTCTGATGAGATAAACTTATTTGGTTCAGATGGTGTCAAGCATGGAGACCAGGTGAGGAGTACAAAGACAAGTGTGTCTTGCCTACAGCCAAGCATGTTGGTGGGAGTGTCATGGTCTGGGGCTGCATGAGTGCTGCCGGCACTGGGGAGCTACAGTTCATTGAGGGAACCATGAATGCCAACATGTACTGTGACATACTGGAACAGAGCATGATCCCCTCCATTTGGAGTCTGGGCTGCAGGGCAGTATTCCAGCATGATAACGACTCCAAACACGCCTTCTGAGACGACCACTGCCTTGCTAAAGAAGCTGAGGTTGATGGTGATAGACTGGCCAAGCATGTCTCCAGACCTAAACCCAATTGAGCATCTGTGGGGCATCCTCAAACGGAAGGTGGAGGAGCACAAGGTCTCTAATATCCACCAGCTCTGTGATGTTGTCATGGAGGAGTGGAAGAGGACTCCAGTGGCAACCTGTGAAGCTCTGGTGAACTCCATGCCCAAGAGGGTTAAAGCAGTGCTGGAAAATAATGGTGGCCACACAAAATATTGACATTTTGGGCCCAATTTGGACATTTTCACTTAGGGGTGTACTCACTTTTGTTGCCAGCAGTTTAGACATTAATGGCTGTGTGTTGAGTTATTTTGAGGGGACAGCAAATTTACACTGTTATACAAGCTGTACACTCAGTACTTTACATTGTAGCAAAGTGTAATTTCTTCAGTGTTGTCACATGAAAAGATATAATCAAATATTCACAAAAATGTGAGGGGTGTACTCACGTTTGTGAGATACTGTATGTATAATCTAGTATAGTGCAAGTGAACAGTCCTCGTTACCCATACATTCCTAAATACACACTAGGCTGCATTTCAAATTATTAATACAAACTGAGTTAATAATCAAATGTGACAATCAAACTGAGACAGCAATCAAATAATCTTACTGCCCTTTCTCTGAAATGTAGCACTTTTGAAAAGATGTCACTTTAGCAAATAAAACATTAGCTGACTCAGTCTAGCCGGTGCATCATCCAAGCCATATCAGCTCTCATCCTCGCATGTAGGTAAGGCTTACTCTGCAGCGGGCCATGCTACACCCCTGATCTGGCACTCCGAGCCACAAAGATTACTGCCCAAGCCATTGGCAGACATATGGAAAGCCTGGTGTCCACTGAGCGTTATATCTGGCTTAAAAAAAAAAAGGATAAAACAGTCCAGCTCGACACTCCGGTGTTGCAGCAGGACCTCTTTGGTGATGCCATGAGTGCTTTCACAGTGTGGCTTTAGATGACTAAGCAGTCGCTGGCCTACAAGCACATCTTGCCAAGGCAAGTTGGCTCTGTAGCACAGCTGGCTTGCTTAGACTCTGCCTTGGGGCAATGTCCAGCGAAGCAGAGTAACCTGTAACTTCAGCTCAAAAAGTGAGGCTGAGTAAGTGGTTAGGCCTCAGCGGCCAAGGCCAAAGAGTATAATTGTGCTCTCTGACCCTCGGCCCCAGCAGAAACCCTCCTACTAGGTAAGTAAAAGGTTCCAAATTCCCTCGCTCTACCTGCATGCCAGGATAGAGATGATGTTCACATCAATGTTGCTGATTGTGTTGTTGTTGGCAGCAAGGCAGTTGTTTGCCATGTTCCATTAAAGTGTTCAAGCCTTAAGGTTGCACAAGGTACAAACATGTTCACAAAAGCAAAAATCCAGCTTTGACCTACTCCGTAAATGAAACTGAAATAAAATTCACCCATCACAATATTTTTCAGGTGAGCAGATTTGAGTGTTAAACCGGGACAGGGGAAGGGGTGCCCTATGTAAAAGTGTACATTTAATTTAATATTCCATTTACAATTTTTTTAATCACATTTAAGCCTTTTAAAAATGTGCGGTGACAAATACATTTTTGAAAGTACAAAAATAATGTCATGAACTTATTAACAAGTTGAAACCAAAGAAATTAAGCAGAATCAGACATAGAACAATTAAACACTTGTATCATGAAAAAGTACAGTGTATCATAGGTGTCCCTATATGATTTGCCATGTCCAATTTACCTCTGTGAGTGTCGGAAAAACTTTTAGAATGACAGAAAAACACCTCACTAGCATTTTCATGTAGTAAATGGGTGAAGAAGACTCACACCATGAGTTAATGTATGATTGTCTGTAAAGCTGCTTTGAAACTATGTGTGTTGTGAAAAGCGCTATACAAATAAAAATGACTTGAGCTTGAAGCCTGAAAATCAAAAGTACAGTTTCAAAATAACTTCCCAGACACTGGCGACCACTCTAAGAACACTAAACAGCAGCATAATCATTTGATTTCTATCAACAAATATAGCTAAGTAATTCTACTGTAATTAGTTTTCTTACTTACTGTTCCAGCACAAACTGTAGCGCCTCCATCAGGCCCATTTGCTCTTCACCAATCACAGATGGCTGGAATAATATCTCTGGCACGCGTAGACGTTCGGTGCCGATGAACAGCTGGTGATACTCAGCCAGGTTAAACAACGGCTGTGAAAATAAGAACCGCATGTGCAGTCAGTAGACTATCACAGCACACCACACGAACCTCTCAACGACATCATGGCTGATTTCACAGTACCTGGGTGACATTGGTAGTTTTTCCGTTCTCATTGTTTACTTCATTTAAATCTGGCTTTTTTTTGTCATTTCCTTCATCCACGGGCGGCTCCACCTCTGCAACCTGATTCAACAGTGACTTTAAAAACATGTTCTACATTTCATCTTAACTTTTATAAACATCAAACAGAGAATGCAGCATATTTACATGTTTTTAAATTATTCCAAATGGTTACTATGGCTACTTCTATCATGTCATTTTTTTGTCAATTTGACTAAAAACATTTCAGTTGACATTAATGTGCAAAATGTCAAAAACATGTCTCGAACTGTAACTGACCACACTATTTAAATATATATACATATTTGTTGTATTTTTTTTTTATTATTATAAGCTACTATTTAAATTATTTAAACGTTCAACAACATAGAGAATGCAGCTTAATTTGGCCACATAAGCAGTGTTCTAACAGGTTTTTGAGGAGTGAGCATGTGCGTGGAACAGACCAAATAACAAACGGAAAGGATAACAGCAGAAAGAATTCAACATTTCTGGGACTACAGTGGATAAAGCAAATACACTAGAAACAATACCCATTCATACACACCAATGTAAAATATCGACCGTCCCTGACATCCACGTTTATGTACCCGTACCAATGTCGTAGTCGAGACCAGCTCATCCGAGTCCAAGTCCAGTCTGAGACCAGAGTTGGATGAGTCAAGACAGAGACCAGAAGAGGGTCAAGAACAAGTCAAGAGTGAGACTAGAAGATAAAGACCAGAGAGGACTGACAAGTTTCTGAAGAATAAAATAGGATTTATAGACAATTGGAAGAGTTTTTGGGGTAGACCTGACCTGCTAAAGAGAGAGACGGACTCCATCCCTCCAGGGAAGGTGCCGCTCTCCTCTCTAGTAATTTGTCTCATAGTCTATGTAATAATGATAGTGTTTTACTAACTGGGGCTGTAGGAGATTTTATCAGGTATAATCAACATAAACATTGTTGATTTGTACCACAGTTATATCTGACAGGCAAGCATGCAGTTTACTGTGTGTGAGTGAAAAGAGTTTACTGTGTGTATGTGTGTGTGTGCGTAGGCCTGTGGTCTGATGGAATGTGTGCTCAATATATGTGTGACTATTTGAAGGTTTGTGCAGAAACAGGAATAGCTTTACATGTGTGCTCTCATGACTGCTGGGAGAATTTATGTCTTCCAAAGGTGGTTCCTGTTACTTCTTAAAATGGTCAGACTAGAGTCAAAAAAGAGGATTATAGATGATGCATTTTTAAAAAAAGTATAAGCCCCACCTTGTTTGAGGAGATGTATTTAAGTGAACAAAACTATGGAATCACTCCTCTGCTCTCTTCTGTCCCTGTTCGGGCACCATTTGTTGTAGCATCGCGGGCTGGCTGGGAAGGCAACACAAACAGGTGGCCACCATTAAAAGGTAAGCAACTTTCGCTTATATAAAAGTTTGTGTTGCTTGCCAGTTTGCCTGTGGTGGTAAGAACGCTCAAAAAGCTCTTCTAAACCAATAAGGAAAATAAAGGGGTTTTGATTCCAGAAGAAATAATTGCATGCAATGATCTGTTTTTATTTGCTGTTAAGGGTCTAGATGAACTAGCAGTAAATGAAGGTAGATAAAGTTCAGGAAAAAGACCTACAGATACCGCTCTATTGAATAGCAATAAGAGGCTGCATGGGTAGGCAAAATAATACAAAATAAAAATCAATCCTGCAGGTTACTTAGGATAGGAAAAATAATAATTGCATTTTTAAAATTTTATTTTATTTTTTGAGAGCTCTGTGTTTATGAAGGCCTTGTGTTTGTAATAAGTGTGACATTTCTGTGGTTGTGAGAGTATCTGTGTTTGAAAGAGTGTGTAGAGTGAGTGTGTATGAAAAAGTATGACTGAATAAAAATATAAGCCCAGTACAGGGATTGAAATGTGAGATGAATCCTTGGCAATAAAAGGAACACTGAGTGGATGTAATATGAGCCCAATAAATAAATAAGGGACAAGATGAATGGAGTAAAGTTGTCCAATAAAGAAAGTTTGTCTTTTGTGTGTTGAATGGAGTTTGGAAATGAAAGCTGTCTCATAAAACTGTGGAAGGAAATTTCCTTAGGTAACACACAGAAAACTAAAATCTGAGATATAGTAGGGTGTGGGACCAAGACAGAGAGACTCTTCTGCCAGATTGTGAGGTTTATTTTAGACTGGCAGCTGTCTGTAAAAATATTCCAGATCTCTGAACTAGTCTGTAACATAAAAGAAGTGGACTTCATACTGAGAATTTGTGCATTCAAGAAATATATCTGAGCTTAAAGTTCAACATTTAAAGCACAGGGACATGTAACAATAAAAATTAGAAAATGAAATAAAAATTAAACAACTTTAAAGTAATTGAAATCCTGTTGAAAAATCAAAATAGCTAGGAGAAAAATAAAATAATAAATAATAAGAATAAGAATAAGAATTAAAGCTTTGAGTCCAGTATATTGTTTTAAAACAAAGGTCAACGGAGTAAGTGGATTTTAAAACAAAAGGTTGTTATAAAATAAAAGGTATAATTATGGCAGCAACTCCTGTGGATATATTAGGATTAAAATATCCATTGTGTAAAGAACTTCTAGATAAACTCTCAAACAAATGGCAAAAAAGAACCAAAAATAAGATAACAAAATGGCCAAAAGAAGGGACATTTGATGTAGCTTTGTGCGAGGAAATGGAAACATTGATAAAAAATTATAGACCTAAGGAAAGTAACAAAAGTAAAAAGAGAGAAGCAAAAAGAGAGGGGAGAGCGCGAGGAAGGCTATTGGCTGTTGGTAGGGATGCACCTAATATTCGGCCACCGAAAATGTTCGGCCGAAAATGTCCCAAAATGCATTTTCGGTTTTCGGCCGAAAGACTTTTATCACCGAAACAATACGGCTGAAATGTTGTGATGACGCAAACAGAAACCGCGACCTGCACGTGCTTGTCTGAAGCAAACATGTCTGCGGTGTGGACATATTTCAGTATATCTGAGAAAGACCCACGGACAGCGATTTGCAAAACATGTAATGCCAGAATTTCAAGAGGGGGTGCATCTGCAAAGACTTTCTCCACATCGGGTATAATTTATCACCTGAAATCCAAACATTCCGATCGCTACGCTGAATATGAGAGGAACGCGGCACAGAAAAGGAAAACGCCTCCGAGCACGCCCACTCCGTCTGTCGCGGACGTTTTTGAAAAGGCAAGGAAGTTTCCCAGTGATGGTGTCAAGACAAAGGGCATTACACAAAAGATTATGGAATGCATTGCCTTAGATGATCAGCCATTCTCTGTCGTAGAAGATGTGGGACTTTGTAGGCTGATCGAGCACATTGAGCCCCGTGTTATGTCATGCCGAGCAGACGACATTTCTCAGAGGTGTGTTTACCTGAGCTGTTTAATGTTGTTGCAACTAACGTCCATGAGCATATAGCTGCAGATATTTCAGCAATCAGTTTCACGTCAGACATATGGAGGTCAGACGTCAGCATTACCAGTATGCTCAGTCTAACCGCACAATGGATCAACGCTGATTTCCAGCTGCAAAAGATTCTGCTCCATTCACAAGAGTTTCGAGGGTCACATACAGCAGCAGTCATTTCTGATGCGCCAATATGTTCGACACCTGGCATATCGACAAATATAAAGTGCATGTCATTGTCAGTGACAATGCAAGAAATATGACAAAAGCGATAGAAGACAGCCAGCTGAAGGGAATACGGTGCATGGCCCACACACTACATCTTGCTGTGAATGAGGGAGTGTTGTCTCAACGCAGCGTAAAAGACATACTGGCTATAGGCAGAAGAATTTGTAACACTCCCCAAAATCTTTAAGTGGAGTTTACACCATAATGGGAACAACAGTACCGTTTCTATTGATAGGTTTTGATGTAGAGAAAATATACTTTACACAGATGAAACCAATAAATCCAAGTGTATTTACAAACCCAATATAATATTTACAATAACTACAAGATATGGTGTATATACATGTAAAAGTGAAGTCCAGAGTGTTCAGAGTCAATGAAAGTGATTAGATCAGCCTCACCGGGAATTTTTGATAGTCCGTGAGCACGATCAAGTGATGAATGATGATGACCAATGTCCTCAGAATAAAGTAATCCTGGCAGCGAGCCAAACGAATATACTCCCACAGAGGAACGGCGACCTCGCGCTTCCAGGTCAGTCACCAGTGTAATCCAATTTGAATGAGTGAAAAGTTTTTGAGCGTTTTTGTGAATGAGCCTCCTCGTAAATGAGCGTCCTCAAAACCGGCATACCGGTTCCTTAAATAGAAAAATGACAGTCTCTTCCTGTTTACGTGGCAGGACATCACGTGACACGAAACCACGCGAAGTTCTCGCGTGAACAGAGATCGGGGACAAATACACCACAGCTGAGGCAAATACAGAATACAGGGGATAATAATACAACTAATAGGCAATAATGACTAAACATAATTAGTTTGATGTCATAAACCATATATATAACATCCCCTTATGTGGCCACACTACATAGATCCCCCAGCCTTCGGCATAGGAGGAGATCGTCCGTACCAGCGTTTCAGTTAACCACATTTAAAATATCTGTTTTACATGGGTCTCCCCAACGAACAGTGTAATTTATTGGCCCCATTTTTTTTATTATTTCAGCTGGTCCCTCCCACTTGGGCGCTAGCTTAGCAGAGTATTTATTCGAGGAAGACGAGAGAGGGTGAGTTTTAACCCAGACTAGATCACCCGGCTGAAACTACGCATCTTTCCGTTGGGCATTATAGTATCTAGCTTGTCTAGATTGTTGCACCCCTACTCGGTGCTTTACCTCCTCTGCCATGATGTTCTTTCAATTATATTATATGCTGTTTGGTCAGGAGTGGGATTTTTGAGGATTAACCTCTCTAGTGGACCGTGTAGCTGCCTGCCCATCATTAATTCAGCAGGGGCTCTACCTGTAGTTTCTTGATGTGCTGTGTTGATAGCAAATCTTAATTCAGGCAACCACTGGTCCCATCTCTCATGATGTTGTCCCACATATGACACAATCATTGTTTTTAACGTCCTGTTAATTCTTTCCGTCAGGTTTGTCTGAGGGTGATAGCTGGTAGTAAGTTTTTGAATACTTCCCCAGGATTTGCAGAGCTCTGCGAGCACATTGGAGGTGAATTGGGCTCCCCGGTCAGAAATGATGTACTTTGGCACCCCCCATCGGGTAAAGATCTCTTCCCTGAGAATTTTGACAATCTTAGGGGTCTTACTATCTCGAAGGGGGAACAACTCTACCCATTTGGTGTAATAATCAACGAACACCAGTAAGTAAGCGTTTTGTTTCTTACTGGTCGGGAAAGGTCCCATGAAATCCATCCCCCAAGTGTGACCTGGTTCAGTAACTTGCATATGTTTTAAGAATCCGCTTGGTTTTGTATTTTCATGTTTATATTTTTGACAGGTATCGCATCCTTTGACGTACTGCCAGACATCCTTATGGACAGTGGGCCACCACGCCGCCTCCAAGAGCCTCAGTAAGGTTTTCAGCCGTCCCAGATGTCCTCCCAGCGGGTTATCGTGTACGTAATGCAAGAAACCAGGAATTAATGCCTGAGGAACAACCAATTGGAATTTATTTCCGTTGTTCTTGACAGGAACCCGGCGATATAACACCCCCTGGTGGACCTCAAAGGTAATCTTTTTATCTTGAACCTTTCTGGTTTTTTGGGCCAGTTGGAGGAGAGACACCGTATTGTCATGACTGTGCTTGATAGATTTCCTCTAACGTGTGGGGTATGTCTGAGGCACATTTTGATGTTGTTATGGCCATACAGTGCCCACTTTCACTTTCTTGAGATTCGCAGGCTCGTGATAAGGCATCTGGTCCCAGGTTCAGACATCCTCTTCTGTGATGTACTTGGAAGATCAATTGCTGCAGCCTAAGAGTCCACCGGGTCAGCCGAGAGGAGGTTTTAGGGCTGTTGAAGGCCCAAGTTAAGGCAGCATGGTCGCTGTAAACGTCAAACTGTCTTCCTTCAAGGTAATGTCTCCATTTTTCCACTTCCCAGACTACAGCTAGACACTCTTTTTCAGCCGTCGAATAATTCACTTCAGGTCCACGCAATGTTCGTGATGCGTAAGCTATTACCCGTTCCCCCTCAGGAGTTTGCTGGGTAATAATGGCTCCTAAGCCCACATCAATGGCATCTGTATGAACCTGGAAAGGTTGATTGAGGTCAGGTTGCATCAATACTGGGGGGTTTTGTAACAGTTATTTAATAGTCTCCAGGCTGGTTTGGCACTCAGGAGTCCAATCCCACTTAACTCCTTTCTTTTTCAGGTTGTTTAATGGAGCTGTGATGTCGGCAAAATGGGGAATGAACTTGTGGTACCACCCGGCTAATCCCAAGAAGCGTTGGAGGGCTTTAATGTCTTTGGGAGGAGGATAGTCAGCAACCGCTCTGGTCTTTTCAGGATCGACCTCCACTCCTTTCTCCGAGACTATATGTCCAAGAAACTTCAACTGCTTTTTAAAGAAGTGACACTTCTTCATGTTTAGGGTAAGTGATGCTTGGTTTAGTCGTTGCAGGATGGTGTTCAGATGTTGTACATGTTCTGGTAAAGACCGTGAATAGACTATGATGTCATCAATGTAAACGAAACAAAACTTCCCTCTCAACTCTGCTAGGACCTTCTCCATCAGCCTCTGGAAGGTGGCAGTGGCATTCCGTAATCCATATGGCATGGAGCGGAACTGGAATAGACCTTGGGAGGTGATGAAGGCTGTTTTGGCTTTACTACCTTCCTCCATTTCAACCTGCCAGTACCCTGACTGCAAATCCAATGTGCTGAACCAGGAGGCGCCTTCCATGGATTCTAAGATGTCATGAATAATTGGCATTGGATAAGCGTCAGGTACGGTCTTACTATTCAGCCTCCTATAGTCTACACAGAACCTGTAGGAACCATCAGGTTTGGGGACCAGGACTACAGGTGATGACCACGGAGAGAAAGAAGGCTCGATGATATGGTCTCGTAGCATTTGTTCCACTTGCTCATCGATAATCTTCTTCTTGAAAGGTGAGACTCTATAAGCTCTGGATCTCATGGGCATTTCGTCGGACAGTGTAATTTTGTGCTGTTCCACAGATGTTTTTCCCAAGACTTGAGAGGTGGTACAAGGCCAATTTTCCATCAGCTTCTTTAATTCCTCCTGACTGTCGGAGTCCCAGCTGGGAACAACTTGTGTAAGTCAGGAATGGATGAATTCCAGGTTGGAGGTAAGGCATAATATAGACTCACCGCAGCGGTCGTGCCTATGTTTTCACCCATTAGACGTGAAGACAGTACAGGATTTAGAAGTGCAGTTAGAAATGAATGATATATATATCCTTTGCCTATTTTCAGTCCATATCTCCATTGTCCGACATCCACTATGGCTTCAGCGGTTCTCAGGAAGTCCAGACCAGCTATAAGGGGAAAGGCCAGGTGAGCATCCTTCATAATATAGGTGTCCAACCTGCATATCCTGTCATGCCACTCATAACAGACTGTTTTCCTGTTGATCGCCTGGTGCATTTTTCCATCAGCCATAATGAACCGTTGAAGAGGGCCTGAAGGGTCAGGTTTTGCTTCCCCTCCTAACAGTCTCCACAGGCTTTCCTGCATAAGTGTGTATGTGCTCCCTGTATCTAGCACCGCCTTCACCTCTTGTCCTTTTATCGTTATTGGCACTACTAGAAGAGATGTCATAGGGTGGGGTTGAGCAATGGATACTCCTGCTAGATTTTTAGAGGTATGGCGTTCAGGTGGTCTTTTATTTGTTGTCTCTTCGCTGTTCAATTTTCCCACTTTCTGCCAGTAATCTTTTGCTCCCATCCAGTCCTTCTCCACCATAGATCCCACCTTCACCAGCTGTTCCACTGATTTCACCGTCCCTCTCAGACAGCCCGCAACCCTTGGGTTGATGTTATTAAGAATACGGCTCACCATCTCCTCTTCAGTGATGGCCGGCTTCCATTTGAGGTAGAGGGGTCGGTAATCATAGGCGAAATCTCTCAAACGCTGATTGGGTTGCTGCACCAGTGACCTCAACTTGTCTTCCACTTCAGTGAGGTAATCCTCTGGAAGAAAAGCAGACATGAAAGCATCTTTGAAGGATTGCCAATCTGTTACCTTGTTCTTTTCTGCCTTCCACCAGCTTAAAGCGGGTCCTTTGAGCACTGTACTCAGGGTGCCAACGAGCTCCACACTAGGCAGGGGTCTAATGGCCAGATAATTTTCTACCTGTTCGATGAAATGTAGTACGTCTGCTGTCTCACCAGATTCACAGAAGGAAGGAAATTCCAGACGGATAGGGGGTTTCCTACAGAAAGATGACATACTGGGCATACCTGTAGGGTGAGCCAGGTTTGATTTTTGTGCTCCAGCAGTGACGTCATAGGTAGCGTTGCCTCTGTTAAGTCTTGTTGCTGGTATGGGAGTTTTCAAGGCACTGACTGTAGATGGGGAAGAGGCAGGGTAAAAAGGCTGTATTTGAGAACGAGATGGGGTGAATCGCTTCCTGTTTACGTGGCAGGACATCACGTGACACGAAACCACGCGAAGTTCTCGCGTGAACAGAGATTGGGGACAAATACACCACAGCTGAGGCAAATACAGAATACAGGGGATAATAATACAACTAATAGGCAATAATGACTAAACATAATTAGTTTGATGTCATAAACCATATATATAACATCCCCTTATGTGGCCACGCTACAAATTGTTGGCCACTTTAAACATTCTCAGCTGGCCTATTCCCGCTTGCAGTCTATGCAAGATCAGTTTGGAACACCAATAAAACGGTTCCAGCAAGACATGAGTACTCGGTGGAACAGCACTTTTTACATGTTGCAAAGCCTCTTTGCGCAAAAGCGAGTCTTGGCTGCATATAGCGTAGACCACGAGCTCCCCGCGACATTCACTTCACATCAGTGGGTCTTAATAGAGAACATTCTCTCTCTTCTTGCCTCCTTTGAGCAGCTAACTAAAGAGATCAGCTCCTCTGATGCATCTGTAGCGGACATTATTCCTTTAATTGCAGCACTAAAGCGTCTCCTAAGCAAAGAGGTTGAGACTGACCACGGACTGAAAACAATGAAAAGTACACTCTTAAGAGTCTGTCAGCACACGTTTCATTGAGATCTATTCGGATCCTCTGCACTTCATCGCGACTGTACTTGATCCGCGTTATAAAGACCATTACTTGGATGCGGAAATAAAGCAGCGCGCACAAGAAATGATCCAGGCCACGATGGATGCGGAGAACTCGCGTGGAGACAGAGACGGTGCAGCGCCCAGCGCAGGAGGAGGAGATCAGAGCGCAAAAAAAGAAAATTGATAACCCTCTTGCCTACTGGAGAAGTAATCACGGCCGCTTTCCTGACCTGGCAAAGATGGCACGCAAGTACTTGTCTGCTCCGTGCACAAGCACTGACAGCGAGAGACTGTTCAGTGCAGCAGCTCATGTTCTCGATGAGAAGAGGAACAGACTTCACTGTGATAAAGCAGAGAAGCTACTCTTCATCAAGAAAAACCTGCCACTTTACCTCAAGAAGTAGAATGGGCTTGTCTAGTGCTTAAATATTTATTATCCACTTTGCACATCTGCAATTCTTGATGCATTTGTTCTACAGTTAACATATGGTCTATGGCAGTCTTTCTTTTGATACACTATTATGTTGAAGGCCTACAGATAAAATATTGTTGTATCTTTAAGCAGTTGCACTTGTTCTGAATGCACTTTCTTGTAGTCCTACAGAGAAAAATTTAAAATGCACTTGACCTAAATGCACTTTGTTTTATGAGAGAACATTTCATTTTAAAACCTTTCTGCAGGCCAGTAGGCCTGTACATTATTATTTAATGTACACATGAGTGGGGTCAAGTTAAACATTTTAGTTTGAATTTTATTTTATACTGTGCATTGTTACAATGTGCTAAATAAATATTTGCATAATTTGTAATTGATTTATTCTTTGAATATATTAAATAAAATATTAATATATAAAATATTAATTTATGCAATTGCAATGCCTTGATTTTAGTAAAGTTAGTACACAGTCATAGCCATAAATGCAATGGTACTAATAGGCATAATTTATTTAGGCGTTTCGGTTTTCGGCCTTGGTTTCGGCCAAGAATTTTCATTTCGGTGCATCCCTAGCTGTTGGCCATTGGCGCAACAACTCCCAATTTGAATTAAAGGTCCGCAGGGACAATATGTACTTTGGGCTGAACAGGACCTTGATGGGCTTGTCGCTCACCTCCCTGATATCCACCAGGGGGCTGGAAAGTGGATAAGAGTGTTTGAAGAAAAAACAATGGGCAAACTGTTATCTGTGGGGGACATTAAAGCACTCCTGACAAAAGTTATAGGAGGAGCCGATATGGTAAAAATCCTTCAAACATCAGATCTTGAGAGAGCTGTGGATTCTTATTATATGGATGGAACTGTTTTTGATGCATACCGTCCAGCAGTGTGGCAGTCAATGCGTCAGGAAGAGACGATCTCTGAAGCAGAAGTAATTTACTTTGTTGATGGTTCCAGTTTTAGAGATTATATAGGAACTCATACAGGCTATTCAGTAATAAAGAAAAACAAGGATGAATTTATACAAGTAATATCTCAACATTGTGTACAGCCATGTTCTGCTCAATTAGCAGAATTATAAGCTATCACAATTGCATGCCAATTAGCAAAAGGACAAATAGCAAATATTTTTACTGATTCAGCTTATGCACATGGTGTATGTCATCTATTTGGGGCTGTGTGGAGACAGAGAGGTTTCAAAAAGAGTGATGGAACTCCCATCCAACACACTCAACAGATAGGTTAGTTAATTTCTGCTATGACGTTACCAAAGTGATTAGCTGTTATCAAATGTCAGGCTCATAAAAAAGAAAACAATTATATCATTAAGGGTAACAACAAAGCTGATTTAGAAGCTAAAAAAGCATCAGGATGTAGGGTAGCAGTATTAGCTCCAGCAATTTTAATAGAACCACAACCGCAGATAGAGGATATAATCAGAATTCAACAACAAGCAAGTCCATATGAACAGAACATGTGGCATCAAAGAGGAGCCAAGAAAGACACACAAGATATTTGGCGTTCACATGAAGGACAGATAGTCGCACCAACTACACTATTAAACATACTTATTACAGATGCGCATGGATTTGACCATTGCGCAAGGGGGGAAGTGTTAAGAAAACTTAAACAGCAAGGATATTGATCACCATACTTACATGCAATGGTAGATTAATTTCTGTCTACATGTGAAATTTGTGCCAAAAACACTGTTAGGAAAGGAACAACCACGCCAATAGGCCACATACCAATACCAGAAGGACCATTCAAGCACCTAGTAATGGATTATGTGGACATGATAAAGCGAGTACAAAGCAAAAGGTACATGCTTGTGGTAATAGACAGATTTAGCAGGTGGGTAGAAGCAATACCATCAGAAGATGAGGGGGCAGGAACAGTTATTAAATTTTTAACAAGGGAAGTAATCCTTAGATTTGGAATACCATCAGAAATAAGTTCAGATAACGGGTCAGCATTAAAAAAAACTGTAAAACAAGTATTGCAGCAACTAAGAATAAAACAGAGGTCAGGCTGTGTTTATCACCCACAATCCCAAGGGATGGTGGGAATGGTACACTCGAGGCCAAACTTAACAAAATATGTGAAAGTAATAAACTCAACTGGATTGATGCTTTACCTCTTGCGCTAATGAGTTACCGCATGCAAACTAACAGAAGCACGCATTTAACTCCGCATGAAATGCTTACAGGTTGACCCATGCCTGTGCCATATTGCAGAGGTCTGTACAAAGGATCCTCTCTAGAGCAATTGCAAATGGAACTGAGATCTTATATGAAAAAACTACCTGTAATACATAAAGCAATCTATTTCCAGGAAAAGAGAAAAGATCCTGAAGAAGAGACAGAGACATCTTGTCCAGTCGTTCCAGGGGATAAAATCTATTTGAGAGTATTCAGAAGAAAGTGGAATGAGCCCTGGAGAGAGGGACCTTACAAAGTGGTTACAGCTACTCCAACAGCAGTCCAAGTGGAAGGAAGTACCACCTGGTATAATTTGAACCACTGTACAAGTGTACCCAAAGTAAGAAAGAAAATAAAAACCCGACAATACAAAAGAAAGTGTGGTAAGACCAGAGACACAAGAGGAAAAGGTACAGAATGTCAAAAGTTCAGAAAGTGTTACACAGGGTGTGAAGCAAAGCAGAGAAGATCAAGAAAGCAATAGGAATGAATCCAATAACATGTGTGATGATCATCGCATACCTATTGCATCTGGCAATGGAAGTTCAAGCCACAGCCAACACCATTACTCAGGAAGTCAACCAGACTTCCCTATCATTGATTTTTCAGCCCTCAGTCAAACCCAGTAGCAATTCAGAAATAACGCAAACAAATCAAGAATTAAGTAAAAAACAAAAGATATCAAAACAATGTAGAAACATTGAAAATAATATCAATAGTAAATGGAAATATTAGGAAATTAGATAGGTTATGGGAAACAGCGCAAAGTAATGAATGGTATGAATGGGCAACTTTTACAGCAAAACTGCCTACTATGCTCCAAATCACCCCTAAATAAGGTAACGGTAATTACAAATCAGCATGACTATCAAAAATGTGCCAACTTTAATAGAACCTTTTGTCATTTAAAAATGCATGTTAGACCGTACTGCCCAGCAGAATGTTTGGCATTTTTGGGAAATTCCATTCTTAAAGATCACTTCAATAAACCACATTGGGTGTGGTGTAGATATGGGGATATAAAAGAGAACATTAAAATAAAAATGGAAAGGTAGAAATCCCAAAATGGTATGACATAGATTATAGCCAAGAGTATGAGTGTTATAGTAAACCTGAAGGAGTTCATGATTTGGGAGAATTTATGGGAAAATGTGCTACTACTTGGAACCTAGATAAAACAAATGCTTGGCACTCAGATGTACCTGTAAGAGCCCCAGAACTTCAAGCACAAGGATTGAGAAAGGGAATAAAAATATATCAAGAAAAGTGTGAGAATCAAACTAAAGCATTACAGTCAATAGAATTATATGAAGATCAAACAATAGTGGTGGCAGATTTTTTCTGGGTCTGTGGAAAAGAACAACTTATGGCGTCTTTACACTAGGATGGAAAGGGATATGCGTTAGAGTACCATTGATTCAGGAAATTACAAAGGCACAGTGGGAAGCAGGACAATTCATAAAGGAAGATAGGAACAGAACGAAAAGATAAAACAGACCCTAATGTGTTTTTAGACTCAATTGGTATACCTAATGAATTTAAGGCTAGAGATGAGGTCAAAGCAGGGCTAGAATCAATATTCATTTGGATTACACAAAATAAAAACACAAAGTGGATCAATTATATTTACTATAATCAAGAGAGATTTATTAATTATACTGATGATGCTTTATCTGCTTTAGGAGAGCAAGTACATGAAACAAGTAGAATGACATGGCAAAACAGACAGACTCTTAATTGGTTACTGGCAAAACAAGGAGGTATATGTGTTATGTTTGGAGATCAGTGTTGTACTTTTATACCAAATAATACTGCTCCGGAAGGAACATTTTGTGAAGTCATGATTAAATAAAAAAGATTAAGAACCGAAGTTAAATCAAATGCTGGAAGAGATAATCAAATGTGGGATTGGTTTGATTTAAAGTTAGAAGCATGGGGAGCATGGTTTGTTAAATTAGGAATGTTTTGGGGAATTGCAATAGTAATAGGAGTGTTAGTATTTTGTTGTATGCTGCCGTTATTAAGGTCACTAGTTATTAAAGCCACAGTTAAGCAAATGGAATTGCTAAGATGTCAAGATAATGGGAGAGTTACAGTAGAGCATAACCAAGGTATAGAACATCAGTGTTGGATTAAAAAAACAAATTGGGATTCACAAACATTGGATGAGGATGTTACCTCCATCCAATGAAGACGAAGATGATGAATAAAGATGAGCCATACCCTGGGTGAAAGTGCTAGCCTAACCTCTCCCCAACGGGTGACCCTCTACGATACGTAAAGTATCTGGGTTGAAGACATCTACATTACACTTTAATTATATGATGAATGTTTTGATTATGTACTCCACAAGACTATGGCAAACACAATTAAAACTGAACCAATTGCACATTTAGGATTATAACATGCTTATATATTCTTTTTCTGTGCTCTTAAAATAATTTGAGTAGAGATGTTTGGTTCTGTAATCTCCACCAGAGTGCGGTTGCATAATTGGGTCATTGGTAGTGCAATAGTGAGACTTAATTGAGTCACTAGATAGCATAGCTAAAGTGGCTGTATTATGAAACTGCACTCAGTGCTGTGACTCTAAAAAGTCACAAGGGGGGGATATGTAGGAGATTTTATCAGGTATAATCAATATAAACATTGTTGATTTGTACCACAGTTATATCTGAGCATGCAGTTTACCGTGTGTGAGTGAAAAGAGTTTACTGTGTGTGTTTAGGCCTGTGGTCTGAATTTGTGCTCAATATATGTTTGACTATTTGAAGGTTTGTGCAGAAACAGGAATCGCTTTACATGTGTGCTCTCATGACTGCTGGGAGAATTTATGTCTTCCAAAGGTGGTTCCTGTTCACTTCTTAAAAAGGTCAGACCAGAGTCAAAGAAGAGGATTATAGATAATGCATGTTTAAAAAAGTATAAGCCCCACCTTGTTTGAGGAGATGTATTTAAGTGAACAAAACCCAGAGTTGTTGAGTTGCTCTGCAGACTGACTCGGCTTTGTTATTTGTAACAATAAAGTCTACATTTCTGGAATCAAAACCTAAGAATTTGAGAGTGATTCTTCACAGATTATGGCAAAAACCTACAACAGGGCCCAGGTCAGGAAGCAGACAAACTGGTTAATTCGAACATCTGCTAGCTGCCTTGAGACGTCACACATGTCACATAAACTACAAAACATAGAGACAGTATCTCCAAGATATCTCATAGAGACTGTGTCTGTTCCCCGTACAACCAATCACAAAAACCTCACTAAATAATTTAGAAAAAATTTGATTAAGGTCAAACTTGAACAAAACAAACAACTAAAAGATAAATATTATATGAAAATAGGGCTACTAAACATTAGATCTCTTTCTACCAAAGCACTAATCGTTAATTAAATTATTACAGATCATAGTTTGGATGCGCTCTGTTTGACTGAAACCTGGCTTAAACTGGTTGAATATATTAGTTTAAATGAATCTACTTCCCCCAGGTTATTATTATAAACATGAGCCTCGTCTGAAGGGTTGAGGAGGAGGTGTTGCTACAATTTACAGTGAAGTTTTTGGTGTTACTCAGAGGACAGGATATAAATGTAAGTCTTTTGAACTAATAATGCTTAATATGACACCGTCAGATATAAATAAAAAAACGAGGTCGTCTTTTACCTTAGCTACACAGTATAGATCACCCAGGCCTTATTCTGATTTTCTTGGTGAATTTGCTAATTTTTCATCAGATCTTGTAGTTAATGTAGATAGAGCTTTAATTGTTGGTGACTTCAACATTAAAATGGATAATGAAAATGATACACTGGGATTAGCATTTATCTATTCTCTCAACTCTATTGGACAAAATGTAACAGGACCAACTCATCACCATAATCATGCACTAGAATTAATTCTGACATATGAAGAAATTCTGCAGCAGAGCGATGGCATCTCGGATCATTACCTTGTCTCTTGTATGCTGCGATAAGCTAATGTTTCTCAATCTACACCACGCTATCGTTCAGGTAGAACTATTCTTTCGACCACTAAAGATAGCTTCACTAATAATCTTCCAGATCTATCTCACACACTCAAGCCTAGAAGAACTTGATGAAATAACAAAAAATATAAATGCAGTTTTCTCTAGAACTTTTGATAGTGTCAAAGCACTTCCATTAAAGAAAATTTAAGAAATAAGCCCTGCACCATGGTACAATGATCACACTCATGCTCTTAAGAGAGCGGCTCGGAAAATGGAGCACATGTGGAAAAATACAAAATTAGAAGTATTTCGTGGTGCATGGAAGGACAGTGTCTGCAGCTACAGACAGGCACTAAAAACTGCCAGGTCAGCATATTTTAGCAAACTCAAATTAGAAAATAACCACAACAATCCTAAGTGTTTATTCAGTACTGTGGCAAAATTGGTTAGGAATAAAGCCTCAACAGAACCAGATTTTACATTGCAACACAAGAGTAATGACATGAATTTTTTTTACAGATAAAATTATACAATCATCTGTCATAGCACCTCAGAAAACAGTACCTAATAATTTTCCTCATGTTCAACTTCAATCCTTCGCTGGCATAGGTAATGAAGAGCTAACAAAACTTATCGAAACTTCAAAAGCCACAACATGTTTGTTAGTTCCAATACCAACTAAGCTCTTAAAAGAGGTATCTCCTGTAATTTCAGAACCTCTTCTTAATATTATGAACTCCTCGCTATGCTGAGGACATGTCCCAAGAAACTTTAAAATGGCAGTTATCAAACCGCTTAAGAAGCCACAACTTGATCCTGGAGAACTGGCTAATTAGACCGATTTCAAATCTCCTGTTTATGTCGAAAATACTAGAAAATGTGGTATTCTCCCAAATATGTAAATTTTTACAGAGAAATAGTATACACAAAGAATTTCAGTCAGGATTTAGGCCTTATCACAGTACAGAGACAGCACTTATCAGACTTAAAAATGACTTGCTCTTATCATCTGATCGCGGCTGCATTTCTCTTCTAGTGCTTTTAGATCTTAGTGCTGCATTCACATGATAGATCACGACATTCTCTTGAATAGGCTAGAGAATTATGTTGGCATTTGTGGAGTTGCATTAGCATGGTTTAGGTCCTATTTAGCAGACCGCTACCACTTTGTCTATGTAAATGAGGAATTGTCAAACCAAACAAAAGTAAAATATGGAATGCCACAGGGATCAGTTTTAGGGCCTCTGCTTTTCTCCTTGTATATGCTTCCCCTGGGAGATATTATCAGGAATCATGGAATAAGTTTCCACTGTTATGCCGACAATACCCAACTTTATATTTCTTCAAAACCTGTTCTCACAATTCTCCAAATTAGCAGAGCGTATCAATGAAATAAAATATTGGATGGACAGAAATGTCCTTCTACTCAATTCTGACAAAACAGAGGTACTAATTATTGGACCAAAAAACTCTATATAAAAAATTATTTAAAAAAAAATAAAAAAATAATCTTCAACAGCAAAGAACTTAGGTGTTATATTTGATACCAATCTGTCCTTTGAAAATCTAATTACCAGCATGCACTGAGCTAAATAGAAAACTGTTCTTTTAAATTGTAAAATAAGTTCACACAATGTTTTTACTGTATTTTGGATCAAATAAATGCAGTCTTGGTGAGCAGAAGAGATGGTAAATGGTCTGCACTTACACTCACCTAAAGGATTATTAGTAACACCTGTTCAATATCTCATTAATGCAATTATCTAATCAACCAATCACATGGCAGTTGCTTCAATGCATTTATGGGTGTGGTCCTGGTCAAGACAATCTCCTGAACTCCAAACTGAATGTCAGAATGGGAAAGAAAGGTGATTTAAGCAATTCTGAGCGTGGCATGGTTGTTGGTGCCAGACGGGCCGGTCTGAGTATTTCACAATCTGCTCAGTTACTGGGATTTTCATGCACAACCATTTCTAGGGTTTACAAAGAATGGTGTGAAAAGGGAAAAACATCCAGTATGCGGCAGTCCTGTGGGCGAAAATGCCTTGTTGATGCTAGAGGTCAGAGGAGAATGGTCCGACTGATTCAAGCTGATAGAAGTGCAACTTTGCCTGAAATAACCACTCGTTACAACCGAGGTATGCAGCAAAGCATCTGTGAAGCCACAACACGCACAACCTTGAGGCAGATGGGCTACAACAGCAGAAGACCCCACCGGGTACGACTCATCTCCACTACAAATAGGAAAAAGAGGCTACAATTTGCAAGAGCTCACCAAAATTGGACAGTTGAAGACTGGAAAAATGTTGCCTGGTCTGATGAGTCTCGATTTCTGTTGAGACATTCAGATGGTAGAGTCAGAATTTGGCGTAAACAGAATGAGAACATGGATCCATCATGCCTTGTTACCACTGTGCAGGCTGGTGGTGGTGGTATAATGGTGTGAGGGATGTTTTCTTGGCACACTTTAGGCCCTTTAGTGTCAATTGGGCATCGTTTAAATGCCACGGCCTACCTGAGCATTGTTTCTGACCATGTCCATCCCTTTATGGCCACCATGTACCCATCCTCTGATGGCTACTTCCAGCAGGATAATGCACCATGTCACAAAGCTCGAATCATTTCAAATTGGTTTCTTAAACATGACAATGAGTTCACTGTACTAAAATGGACCCCACAGTCAGCAGATCTCAACCCAATAGAGCATCTTTGGGATGTGGTGGAATGGGAGCTTCATGCCCTGGATGTGCATCCCACAAATCTCCATCAACTGCAAGATGCTATCCTATCAATATGGGCCAACATTTCTAAAGAATGCTTTCAGCACCTTGTTGAATCAATGCCACGTAGAATTAAGGCAGTTCTAAAGGCGAAAGGGGGTCAAACACAGTATTAGTAAGGTGTTCCTAATAATCCTTTAGGTGAGTGTATATAGTGCCTTTTTAAGCCTTAACGGTATTCAAAGTGCTTTACACTGCGTCTCATTCACCCATTCACACACATTCATACACCAATGTGTATTATATGTAAGGTGCTAGCCTGCCATTGGGAGCAACTTGGGGTTCAGTGTCTTACCCAAGGACACTTCGGCATGTGGAGTGTGGGCCGGGATTCGAACCACCAACCCTGCGATTAGTGGCGACCCGCTCTACCAACTGAGCCACAGCCGCCCCAGCCATCAAGAGACTTCTTTTAATAGTAGTGTAGGTCTAAAATAAAAAAACTAAGTCTTTATGTAAAGAAAATGTACAGTCAGATTACTTCTTTTAACGTAAAACTTGATTTGGATCATTAAGTCTCCTTACATTCATTCTCTATCGCTCATTGATAGACGCAGGGGAGGGGTCTTTTGTCTCAGGTGTGAATTACCTCAATATACATGATCGTTCACGTCTCCTCGCATATTACCTTTCAACACTAAAATTGTCTTACAAAAGTTCAATTACTATATTGTTTTGTATGAATAAGTGATCAGGATGGTTTTCACATCATTTTGTAGCAAAAACTCTAGGCTACAAGATCCAGTTCTGAAAAGTCTTGTGGACAAATGTTTAGTATGTGTTATATGGCCTTATTTTAATGACTTAAAATTAAGTTTTTTCAAAAACCGTCCATAAACATTATTTTCTAAAAAATACAAACATGTACAAACATGTTGCTCACATATTATTTTAGCCCAGTTTGTGCTGAATAGAGTGTTATTCAGACTTCAGCCATTAATATGCTTTTTAGCAACTGAAAAAAGCACAAATGTCAAGGCATGTCAAAACTTCTCCAGGACCCAAAACACCCTCAGACCCCAGAGGGTTAACCTTGTGTAAATTATCATGTAAACATTTAGCATTATAATAAGCAACAATGCCATTTCTAGCCTTTAAAGCACGTTACCAGGCACACTTTATTTTCTAATGAATTCTATAAAGAAAATCCATAACCCTCCCAACCCTGTGTACATGCAGCTAGTGCAGTAAAACCAAATGCATGTTTAATTGTACAAAAAAATCTGCTTGAGTATTAATGAAGCAGATCTCTTAAATTTAAAACTGTATGAAAACACTTTATATTTCTGTGGTCAGAGTGTACTGTATAAAAGCACAAACCTCAGTATTCACGAGCCGCTGCTGCTCCACACTCAGACTGAGTTTATGGATGTAGGACTGAAGCTCTTCAGCTGAGTCCATGTTGAGCTCTACCAGACTCCTGTGAAACATCTCCAGCGAGCCCTCTTCCAGCAGCTCCTGATGGAACACCACTGTTATAGTGCATGTGTGTATTTAACTTTTACAGAGATGTGTGTTTGTGTGTGTGTGTCTGTACCTGTACAGACAGCAGTGTCTCCAGTCGTTTTTGGTCTTCCTGTAGTTTCTGTTCTCTACGACGGTTGTTAATTTCCTGTAGTCGACAGAGTTGTTGCGCTTTCCTCTCGTTCCGCTCCTCAGCGCTCACGCAAACCCCTGCCACCCGGCCTGAGAACGGCAGCTGTACACGGTGGACTTCCTCTTTGTAAAACTCAGGACTGCGCCACTTCTCCATCTCTGACACACACAGTTTACACACAAAAACAAGACTACAGTTGAGACAAATGAGGTCCAATGAGCCAGAATCTCCCGTTTGTGTAAGACTGTTCAAATGGCAGAATAAAATGTTTTTGTGGGGAAATACAATGACAGATCCCTTGATTATCTTGTGTATATAGTATCACTTTTTAGTCAGATGTGTATAATTGGTTCAAAACTTAGTTTTATTCAGTTGTCCAGAGATATGGAATTACTCCTATTCAGTTTTTATTAAAAAAAATTTACATTCTTAAAAGTAATGAAACACTAGGGTTGCACCAATAAGGATTAAATTAATAAGAGTTAAGATTTGTTGATCTAGGATTTATTTTAATTTGAGTGAAATTTAAACATGGATTAACAAATCAGTGATTAAATCTTTCACTTGCTATTAATTTTGTCTGCCATGATGAATTAAACATGTCAAGTCAATTTTATTTGTATAGCGCCTTTCACAACACACATCGTTTCAAAGCAGCTTTACAGAAGATCAGCATTAACAGACAATAAAACTGTAATGTCTATAAAGTCGATTAATCATCATTGTGTAATTTCGATAAAATACGATTTTTAATAGTGTTTAAAAATAATTAAATGATAATTGTATTAATAACCCCAGTGAGCAAGCTGTAGGCGACTGTGGCAAGGAACACAAAACTCCATAAGATGTAGATTAATGGAGAAAAATAACCTTGGGAGAAACCAGACTCACTGTGGGGGCCAGTTCCCCTCTGGCTAACATTATGAATGTAATGTAAATATTAATTATGTATAGGTAAAATCATGGTTTAAAATTATTAAACTAAGTGTTAAGGGTCAGTGATTAAACATCGATTGTGTTTGAACTGTAAGATTAATGACCAAAGTCTTTGAAGTCCATCTTGATTAATTGCAGAAGTTCACATAGATGCAATTGTCCTTGTTAATTGGCTGATGAAGCTTTTGTTGGCAATAGTTAGTCTATGCATTCCATTTCAAGATCGTAGTCCATAAATAGACCGAGGTGATGCAGGTTGGAGTTGGCATTATTTCATCCTCTGAAGTCTGTCATAATAGATTGAAGTGATGTTTGGCTGGCACCGGCTGCATTTAGTCATCATCATTCTGCGACATGTTGCAGTGGAGTCCAACATGAAGCAGGAATGGAGCTGGATCCAGCCAGATCTGGTGACCTCAGGATAGGAGTCCCGAGGTTGAGACAGGGAAACAAATAAAAAGATGTAAGCGTAGATGCCATTTAATTTATTGCAGCGTTAGAGATCATGCTCAATGTTTCTGGTTTCTGGTTCCGGCAGACCCAACTAAAGCAGCCTAATTGTGGGTTGGAGGATAAATTAGGTGTATGCCTGGCTAAATAGATGAGTCTTTAGTCTAGACTTAAACTGAGAGAGTGTGTCTGCATCTCAAACAGTGTTGAGGAGACTATTCCATAGTTTAGGAGGGTGATTCTATAATTTAGGGTTCACTGCATGTCCACTGATGTTAAATATATTTATACAATCAAATTTCTTCAAACAAATTGCATTTTATGTGTAAACTTGCTTAATGAAATAAAATCACACAGACAATATGTGCAATATATTCTTCATTTTGCTTAAAATGTGCCATTATGGCCCTAAATGTACTGTTTTGTCCATGTCCGATTTCAATGTGAGAAAGTTGAGGGTCCAAAAACATCCATTAAAATCATTAAAATAAATCAATTATTTTTGCAATCATTTACAAATGTCTTAATATTAAAGGAAAATAATAGTTTCAAATATAAATTATTTATGTAAATACTTAAAATATATTAATTTATTCGTGTCCACAAAATGTTGGTCAACTATGTTACAAACAAAACCTCCCCCAGCAACTCAAAAATGGTTTGTCCCAAGACCATTTGACCAGCACCATGTGATGCCATTTTCCTCTGTGGAGGCCATTTCAAACACACCATGGTGAGTCTCCTCTCAGTTTTTTCAATATTTGATGTAGAAAAGCATATTGTCAATGGCCGTATTATTAACCATCAACTATGTTTTGTACATTGTCATGACTAAAAAGTTTTTATTATAATGAAATTTTGTGTTGAATTCTTACATTAACCTGCTCAAAAAAATGCTATGTGGTTAGCTAGGCTAGGTCCACCATTTCTGTTATGGGGAAGAAATATGGAAATTGTCAACTAAGTTATGGTCAACTAAATTACGGTCAACTATCTTTCAACTAAGTTACATCAGTGCTCTATGGCATATCATGATCATTAATTGTTATTTGTTATTTATATGTTATTTATATGGACTGAACATGTGTATATATATATATATATATATATATTATGTATGTAGATATATTATTTTACTTTTAAAAATGATACATTTAAATAGGTCTCCGCAGCTGAGAGACAGCGGAGATACAGGGCTCGCCGTGATCCAGATCCTGAAGGGCAGTATGTTTGGAGAAGCAGAGAGAGGCATGGCACAGGCTCCGGTCACAAGGAAAGGTTAAGACAGTGGCAGATATGAGTGAGAGAGAGAAAAGAAGAACAATGATGGTGTCAAAGAAATGGTCCCTATGAGAATAACAGCGAAGAAGAAAAAGGAAATAGAGTTAGGAGACATGCTGGAGATGTTTCAAGATCAATTGACCCATTTGAAACGGCACGTATTTAACATCAAAAGTAAATTTTCACATTACCGTGAATTGAGGCTAAATATGTCCAACAACGAATGTTTAATTCACGTTGATTTTTCCGAAAACTATTCATGTAAGCTTTCATCTGAAATACAAGCAATGCACTTCAACCAGAAACAAGCTACCCTCCACACAGGAGTTCTTTATGTTGGGGGGACAGCAGAGCACATGTGCTTTGGTACAATTTCTTCATCAAAAGAGAAGGGCCCTCCTGCCATATGGGCACATCTGTCCCCCATTCTCGATGAAGTCAAGGCCTCACATCCTTCTATTGAGGTGGTGCATTTCTTTAGTGATGGCCCTACAACACAATATAGGCAGAAGGGAAATTTCTACCTCTTGACCACAGAGCTGGTGAACCGTGGCTTCAAAAGGGGAACATGGAATTTTTTGAAGCGAGCCACGGGAAAGGTGCTCCCGATGGAGTGGGAGGTCTCCTGAAACGGACGGCTGACAGGCTTGTAAGCCAGGGGCATGATATCGGATCAGCAGAGGACTTATACAGTGCTTTGTTTGATAGTGGTACTGTACGAGTGTTCTACATCTCTCAAAATCTTGTGAATGAATTCCTCAAGAAGATGCCAAGTTCTCTGCCAGCAGTGCCTTCAACCATGAGAATACATCAGGTGGTCACAGGGTCCTTGGGAAAGCTTCTCTATCGAGATGTAAGTTGCCCTTGTACCACCAGGTAAATGTTTGAGTGCCAGTGTGAAGACACACATGCCTTCAGCTTTGAGGTTCAGCCATCAACCCCTGCACTGCCTCTAGTACACTCAAACAAGGACAATGAAATTCTGTGGAGTCCTCAGATGATTGGACAGTGGTGTGTTGTGACCTATGAGGAGACAATTTACCCTGGCACCATTCAGGAAATCACAGAGACTCATGTGCAGGTGAAGTGCATGAGTAAAGTTGGACGTGCAGTGAACCGCTTTTTCTGCCCCCTGAGAGATGATGTGCTCTGGTACTTGTTTGAAGAGGTTTTCACCAAAAGCAACTTTGCTAATTCAATTCTGTCTCATGAATAAAATGTTGTCCATGGTTAACAATATGTCCAGTCAACTAGGTTACTTGTGTCAACTGTGTGATTTTCATTGTCACCTAGGTTACACTTAGATTTTTAAAGTTAAAATGGCCAATATTGATGTTTCTGACATTTTTAAGCATTCTACTTATTTGCATAGGTTGGAGTTTACTATAACATCTTTTTTAATTATCAAAAACAACTTTAATGGAGATTTATGATGAAAAACATCCTTGTCCATAAGGACAGTTATAAATGCATTGCATGTTCATCTTTAAAAAAAGGTTAATTATGAAAATCATTTTAAATAACAAATGTATGTGTGGCAGAAATAGACTCAAGAGCCTTCTAAATTGCATTTAATTTCAAGTGCAAGACTGAATTGCATGGTTTGTATAACACCCTGTTTGTCCGTAACATAGTTGACAAACTCTGAAGTAAAAACATGTTTTTAATTAAAAAAAATGTAAAAACAGTTAATATTTAAGCTCTGCAGATAACAGATATGTAACACTGAATTAATATACTATTTTGAGACACTTAATGTTCCACTGAGGAAGGACAGTGCTCTTGTGCTTTTTTGCTGACATGAAATGTACCCTAAATTAGAGAATGACCCAGGAGCCAAATATGAAAAGGATCTTCCTCCTTTAGTGGATTTTGATATTCTAGGAACTATTAATAGGCCAGAATTTTGCGATCTCAATGAACGTGTTGGAATATAGCGTGGTAGAAGATCACTTAAGTACTTCGGAGCTAGACCATTCAAAGCTTTGTACGTAGTTAACAGAATTTTAAAATCAATACGGAATTTAACAGGTAGCCAATGTAACGATGATAAAATGGGGCTAATATGATCATATTTCTTGGTTCTCGTCAGCACTCTGGCTGCTGCATTTTGAACCAATTGAAGTTTATTTATTGATCTTGCTGGACATCCTCCCAGTAATGCATTACAATAATCTAGTCTTGAGGTCATGAACGCATTAATTAGTTTTTCGGCATCAGCAACCGACAGCATATGCCTTAATTTAGCATTATTTCTTAGGTGGAAGAATGCTGTTCTACAAACATTTGTAATTTGATTTTCAAAGGACAGATTGGTATCAAATATAACACCTAAGTTCTTCGCTGTTGAAGATGATGTAACAGTACATCCATCTAGGGTCAAATTATATTTTAGCGGCTTATTTTTAGAGGTTTTTGGTCCAATAATTAGAACCTCTGTTTTGTCAGAATTGAGTAGAATGAAATTTCTGGCCATCCAATCTTTTATTTCATTAATACACTCTGCTAATTTTGAGAATTGTGAAATCTCATCAGGTTTTGATGAAATATAAAGTTGTGTATCGTCAGCATAGCAGTGGAAACTTATTCCACGATTCCTGATAATATCTCCCAGGGGAAGCATATACATGGAGAAAAGCAGAGGCCCTAAAACTGATCCCTGTGGCACTCCATATTTTACTTTTGTTTGGTTTGACAATTCCTCATTTACATAGACAAAGTGGTAGCGGTCTGCTAAATATGACCTAAACCATGCTAATGCAACTCCACAAATTCCAACATAATTCTCTAGCCTATTCAAGAGAATGTCGTGATCTATCGTGTCGAATGCAGCACTAAGATCTAAAAGCACTAGAAGAGAAATGCAGCCGCGATCAGATGATAAGAGCAAGTCATTTGTAACTCTGATAAGTGCAGTCTCTGTACTGTGATGAGGCCTAAATCCTGATTGAAATTCTTCATATATACTATTTCTCTGTAGAAATGAACATATTTGGGAGGATACTACCTTTTCTAGTATTTTTGACATAAACGGGAGATTTGAAATTGGTCTATAATTAGCAAGTTCTCCAGGATTAAGTTGTGGCTTCTTAATTAGCGGTTTGATAATTGCCATTTTAAAGTTTCTTGGGACATGTCCTAAGCATAGCGAGGAGTTAATGATATTAAGAAGAGGTTCTGATATTACAGGAGATACCTCTTTTAAGAGCTTAGTTGGTATAGGATCTAACAAACAAGTTGTGGCTTTTGATGTTTCGATAAGTTTTGTTAGCTCTTCATGACCTATGATAGCGAAGGATTGAAGTTGCACATGAGGGAAATTATTCGACACTGTTTTCTGAGGTGCTATGACAGATGATTGCATAATTCCAATTTTATTTCTGATTATTTCAATTTTATCTGTGAAGAAATTCATAAAGTCATTACTCTTGAGCTGTGACGTAATATCTGGTTCGGTTGAGGCTTTATTCCTAACCAATTTAGCCACAGTACTGAATAAACATCTAGGATTGTTGTGGTTATTTTCTATGAGTTTACTAAAATATGCTGACCTGGCAGCTTTGAGTGCGTGTTTGTAGCTACAGACACTATCCTTCCATGCACCCTGAAATACTTCTAATTTTGTATTTTTCCACATGCGCTCCATTTTTCGAGCTGCTCTCTTGAGAGCATGAGTGTGATCATTGTACCATGGTGCAGGGCTTATTTCTTTAATTTTCTTTAATCGAATTGGGGCGACAACATCAAGGGTGCTAGAGAAGACTGCATTTAAATTTTTTGTTATTTCATCAAGTTCTTCTGGGCTTTGGGGTTTATTGAGTATATGAGATAGATCTGGAAGAGTATTAGTGAAGCTATCTTTAGTGGTCGAAAGAATAGTTCTACCTGAACGATAGCGTGGCGTAGATTGAGTAACATTAGCTGATTGCAGCATGCAAGAGACGAGGTAATGATCCGAGATGTCATTGCTCTGCTGCAGAATTTCTATATTATCAACATCAACTCCATATGAAAGAATTAAATCTAGCATATGATTATGGCGATGAGTTGGTCCTGTTACATTTTGTCTGACTCCAAGAGTTGAGAATATCGATAAATGCTAATCCCAATGTATCATTTTCATTATCAATGTGAATGTTGAAGTCACCAACAATTAAGGCTCTATCTACAGTAACTACAAGATCTGATAAAAAATTTGCAAATTCACTAAGGAAATCTGAATAAGGCCCAGGTGATCTATACACTGTAGCAAGGGTAAAGGACGACAGAGAATTTTTATTTATATTTGTATTTGACGGTGTCTCCTTAAGAATTATTAGTTCAAAAGACTTACATTTATATCCTGTCCTCTGAGTAACACCAAAAACTTCACTCTAAATTGTAGTAACACCACCTCCTCGACCCTTCAGACGAGGCTCATGTTTATAACAATAACCTGGGGGAGTAGATTCATTTAAACTAATATATTCATCCGGTTTAAGCCAGGTTTCAGTCAAACAGAGCGCATCCGATCTATGATCTGTAATCATTTCATTGACAATTAGTGCTTTGGTAGAAAGAGATCTAATGTTTAGTAGCCCTATTTTTATATGATGTACATTTTTAATTTGTTTGTTTTGTTCAAGTTTGACCTTAATCAAATTTTTTCTAAATGATTTAGTGAGGGTTTTGTGTTTGGTAGTTCGGGGAACAGACACAGTCTCTATGAGATATCTAGGTGATACAGTCTCTATGTGTTGTAGTTTATGTGACCTGTGTGACGTCTCAAGGCAGCTAGCAGACGTTCGGATTAACCAGTTTGTCTGCTTCCTGACCTGGGCCCCATTTAGTCAATTAATATCATTATTAAGTCTATGAGCCAAATTACTAGAGAGGAGAGCGGCACCTTCCCTGGAGGGATGGAGTCTGTCTCTCTATAGCAGGTCAGGTCTACCCCAAAAACTTTTCCAATGGTCTATAAATCCTATTTTATTCTGCAGACACCACTCAGACATCCAGCCATTCAGTGACACTAATCTACAATAAACCTCATCACCACGATGAGCAGGGAGGGGACCAGAGCATATTACAGTGTCTGACATCGATTTTGCAAATTTGCACACCTCTTTAACATTATCTTTAGTGATCTCCGACTGGCGAAGCCGGACATCGTTAGTGCCGACATGGATAACAATTTTAGAAAATCTACATTTAGCATTAGCCAGCACTTGTAAATTTGATTTGATGTCAGACGCTCTGGCCCCTGAAATGCAATTAACAATAGTGGCTGGAATCTCTATTTCCACGTTCCTTACAATAGAATCACCGATAACAAGGGCTCTTTCAATATGATTCTCAGTGGGTGTATCACTGAGTGGGGAGAATTTATTGGAAACCCTAACAGGAGAGGGAGAGTGGTGTCTCTTTGCTGAACGAGTATGCCGCCGAGACGTCACCCAAATGCCCTGCTGCAGGGGCTCTATAACCGGAACCAAAGTGTGTGTGTTGCTCTCTGTACTGCCCGCATCCGAAACAGTATCTAACGGCTTCTCTTTCTCACTGAACTCTAACGGATGCGAGTCTCTAACTCATTAACCTTCTCCGTCAGCCTGACTAATTCCTTACGTTTATCACAAGTGAATCCCTCACTGCTGACGGAGGGGGCTATTTTAAACATGTGACATGCAATGCATGAACAAATAACATGAGCCGATGCCATGACTTACCGCAAATTGTTCGTTGTTCCTGAGCGGTGAGGGTTTTGAGATTGATTTGAATCCCTCACAAAATGGTTTGTTGTTGGTGGTGGTTGTTCTGATAAGCGGTGCTTTGAGATCGATGCAATAATCTGTGTACCGCAGAGGAGAAAAACGGTGCGCGCTGAAAAAATGCACGCAGTTTAACCGCTGATAAAAATAGAACGCGGATACAGGTGGAATATGCGCGCAGTTGAATCCCGATAAGAGAATAATACGGGAAGACCCGATGCGTGCTTAAAAATGGCAGATGTTTAAGGATTAAAGGCTACAAACACAGACTCTAGCTAGGTGTCAGCAGCAACCGGTAAAATACACGCAGATGAAACGGGAGAAAAAGCGGAAGAATCTGAAACGCGGTAAAATGACAAAGGATATAACTATGAACGATGTGGTAAAATGACAAAGGATATAACTATGAACGATGACTATAACGTTGAACGTATGAGAATAAGCAGTGATAAGCAGGCCACAAACAAACTCTCCCAGTGTAAAAAACAGTGTAAAAAAATAATAACAACACTTTTATTTCCTTTGAGTGACAACATACAATTGTCTCTGTGAAAAAGAAACTTGTGCAGGTAAAACAATTAAAATATATAACCAGCCATGAGAAGAATTTGATTTCTCAATTAATGGAACAGTATGGGACTATAATCAAAGACAAAATGACAGATAATGTTACCGTAAGAAAAAAAAGAAGTAAAGCACCGCTTTAATGCGGGTATCAAGGACAAGCAAGATGTGATGAACTTGAAATCCTGTTGGAAAAACGTAAAGCGAAAGAGAGAAAAAAAAAAAAGATGCTGCCCTGGAGAGGAGAGGCACTTTTCTCATGGGAGGAGGTCCACCAGCAAGTGAAATGGATCTGATGTCTCAAAAAATCATCCAGACCATCCCGCAACAAACATCTCCCTTATCTAACCCATTTGACGATGATGCCATTGCGGACCAGCCAGACCCACTAACACCAACCTACAATAGTATGTTCCTACATTTCAATTAGGAAACAGCAACAATTTAGTCATTTTTGACTCGATAAACAGGGTATATACAGCAATCCTTAAGTTAAATTTACTACTTTTTAATACCTTTTTTACTACCTTCAGAATTTTTTTTAAAACCATCACGACACTGAATTGCAAGTGTTAATCAGCGACCTTTCTATTATTTACACAGATTTTGACATATATAACATACAAAAAAGAATAGATTTAGAGACTGATGTTGACAACATATTGCACATATTTATTTCACTTAGTAAATAAAAATAAAACAAACTACATAAAATGTGCAATGGAGAAAATGGATAGTTCCAGCACACTGGCTGGCATTCACTGCAAGTTGATGCATTACAAACTGGCATCTTCTATGAACTGTTGCTGATTCACAAACTGGCATCCACTACATGAACTGGTGAACTATTGTTTGCACTTGTGCTATAGCCCTAATATGAACTTGTGGGCATAAAATCCTATGGAAAGTGCCTTAATTCCATGGCCTTTTCCTCAATAGTTTTGTCCATTTTGACCAGTTCCTCTTTTTTCTCCTTGTGTCTCCTTCTAAGTGTGTTTGATTTGGTGATTAGCTGGGCCATTTTTGACCCAGCTTTCCCTCTGCCTCCTCGGCCAATTTGTTGGCATCATTTTCAAGGATGGCACAGACTTCGTCCAGGACTCTGCGTTGCTGCTTGAGCTCCTGTAGTTCATCCTCTGCGGCCTTCCTTTTCTGTGTTTGAGTATCACTCTCCCTCTTTTTACGCTCTTGCTCCAGGTAGAGCCTGTACTGGGACCTTGCTGAGGCCACAGAAGCCAGCAGTTCCTTGGTTAAAGGCACCTTGAGGACACCACCACAGCTACTGACATTGTCACAGATTAACCTCAGTGCCTCCAAGGATTCACCTAGAAGGTTACAGGTTTCCACCTCCTTGTTAATGGAGAAGCCCCTCTCCACGGTGGCTTGTCCATGTGAAAGAAGTAAAACGCTCTGGCAGAATCTCAACAGGATCTCAAATAGATCTCAACATTCACAAAGGTTGGTTAAGGAGAAGCATTACTGCATACACATTTGATTTCAATTAATAATTGGTAATTCAGCAATTAAATTTAGTGTTTTTTTTTCCAACAACAAAACCTGAGCCAAATATTACATTTCTTTATTACATGGCTTGGTAGAATTCCAATGTAGAATGCGGTCTGTTATTTCTTGATAACAGACGCTGCTTAGTGTAACAGAGCGTTGCCATGAAAAACAGAGCGTTGCCATGGACACAGTTCAGAGACGGAACGGACCATTTTCTTTAGCGGAAGCAAAACAATCGTTTTTAAATCAATAAACAGCTTTTTAAATCAATATTTTGAGTCAAATTATTGATTTATTTGGTAGGTAGCCATGTAATAAGCGGGATAATGTATAGCGAGGCGGTCGTTATAGCGAATACCACCCCTTCAGGCTGATTAAGATCCCTACGCTTCGGGCTCCTAGTCATCCTGTCGGGGTGGTAGCATTCGTTATAACAACCGCCTCGCTATACATTATCCCTTACATAACTGTGATAAGTTGTTGAATTTAACAAAATACTAAAAACACAATTTTCTTGTACCTTGAGCTATACCCCACAGGTCAATAAATGCAGGTGGGCCTACATGTTTCATTCAAGTAACTGCAGGACTTTGGCCAATTTTATTATTTTGTGTAACCAACAGTAAATTAGCCAACATCATCCTATAATATACAAAATCTTTGTGAATAAATAACTCTTCAAATGAGTGATCACAGGATAGAGCGCAAGTAGGGCTATATAAAAAATAACTTACCTTTATGTGATGCAACAAATCTTTGGCCCTTCCATGTCCCAGAAACTGAGATCCAAAGTATCTGGATTGGACACGGTCGTCCTCCCAGTATCGAACATGGATGTCAAGCTGTTTTTTCTTTGACTCCTGATTGAGGCTCTCATCAAACATCAACACGAATGGCCCAGCGTTGTTGATGCCATCAACAAGCTGTTTTTTGAAGAACGATGCTAATCCAAATCTGATGATGTACCCGGTTTTGTCTTTACCACACGTGAATGACTTCGCGATGTCAGAGTCTGGAAACATTTCTTTAAACAGCTCCGAAAATCCTTCATTGGAGTTCAATGAGTGGTGTTTAACTGCAGTGTTCAGACACCACAGAGCCTCTGCGCGCAGTGTTGGTGTGGCGCCCATGGCCACCCGGAGGTCAGACGTTGCTAGAGCCGTAGCGTTGGCCAGTAGGCCAACAGTGGCACTAATTTGCGGCGGTGGTGGTGGTGGAGGTGCAGCCGCACAGACAGCTGAGATTGGTAGAATTAACTGCTCTCTCCGAGAACGCATTCCATTTTTATGTTTAGTGGATCGCATATGCGACCGAAGTGCGTAGCTCCCATCCAGTTGACATTGATGGTTTTTTTACACACCGAACAATAAGCCTGCCTGTTATTCCCTACTACAGGCCTGAGCCAGACCTTAAACGCTGGGTCGTTCACCCAGCTACCAGAAAACTTGCATTTGCCCATGAAGACGACGATGGTTGTCCAGTCGTTGAAGATATGCCTTGAAGCAAGTCTTAAATAAAACGTAAGCCAGCCACTTCTGTTGAGCGCGCAGTGTTCTGAGATGATGCCGAACGACCACTGAATATGACGTCAGCGTCAAACATAAGTTGAGACGGAGACGAAAGATCTTTGATTATGTGCGGAGATATGCTAAAGCCCATATTTAAACGAAATAACGCGAACGTAGATATAATTTCAATCAGAATTAGGACACCTGATAGTCTGAAAAAAATAATACCTAATTTGGAAAAAATAATACCTCTGAGACCACATTTAACACTTTTAATGGCCTTAAATTTGACACTTTTGATTTATCACTTTTTAATACTTTTTAAAACCCCGCGGACACCCTGATAAAGCCAAGATAATTTCATAAAACACGTTTGTTTGTCTTTTAGATACGAATAATGGAGATGTAGCATCTGTGTCTTGCGCGCATGCCACAAACGTACATGCCAGTAAGCCAAAACATGTGCTCACACCACCTCTACTAAACGTGTCAGAGATGCTCAGCATCCAGGGCCCTCGAAGTGCCGACTTGTCATTTTGAATTACTACAATTGGAGAAAGAGAAAAATATAATTTCGATCGACACTTCAAAGATAAAGAGAGAGGTGCTTCTACAATGGGAAATACAGCAACTTCAAAAAGACAAACTTTGCAGAGAACTAGAACCTTTTCAAATAGTTTTGAATTCAATCTATAGAATTGGATGAAAATAGTCCAATTTAAAATTACAAGTAACAGTGTTCAAACAATATTTTGTTGTATTTAGTTGTTTATTTGTTGAACAGTATTGTTTGTAAATGATATTGTATCTCACTGTATTGTCAAATTAATATTACATGAATTGTAATAAAGATCAAGGCAACAATTTTAAATTAGTCATCTTATTTGTGCAAAGGATATTCAAGCAATTAATTTGAATTAAAAATGTTTTCAAATCAATATTAATAATTTATTGTATTGAAAGTATATTGCAGTGCATTGATATGTACATAGTTTCATTCTCTCGTGTTTACATATTTGACATTTTTAAATGCCACATAACACAAAATATGCAGTGAAATGGTTCTCAATTAGAGTTCTCCGGACAGCACTGCTCTCCTGCTGTGCATCCTCTCGACCCTCATTTGGGTGATCCTCTTCAAACTCCTGTAGTAGCTCATCTCAAAGTCATTTCCCAAAGTTGTATAATACTGCCCCGGCAACAATGACCGTCAGTGTTGTCAAGCTTTTTTCGAAGCCCATTCTGCATGCAAGGAAACCTTTTTTCCAAACATTCTCTCCACAAGACCTCTTGCTACAATGTGGTAGGAGTTGTAGCACTTCTCAGCTGGTGTTATAAGGTTCAAGTGTGGGGTCATCAGGTAGGCACGATTATCGCCAGGTGACCCTGGAATGCATGGCTTTCAAGCAACGCACACAGGTTACTATTGTCAAAGATCCTGCTGTCATGTGTTGGTCCTGGCCATCGAGCCACAGTGTTGGTGATTTGGGCCTTCCCATCATGCACGACTTGAACACTGATGGAACAGTAGCCCTTCTTGTTGCGAAACAACTCTCCATTTTCTCCACCAGGGTTCTGAATCCGAATGTGGATGCAGTCAATCACTCCTATAACTCCAGGAAAACCAGCTCTCATATAAAATCCAACCAGTGTTCTGCCTGTCAGTGCAAATCTTATATACTGAACTTTCAGAGTTGCAATTGTCCATGATACCCTTCCAACCATTCTGCTCAGTTGATTTATTAAGTCCCATCCACAATCAGTGGCATAAAAGCACAAGGCTATCAGAAGCTGGAGCAATGGTGGTATAGCTGCATTTCGGTCAAGGCTATGATTAATTAGGGGTCCAATTTTTTGATTCTTTGTTGAATCTATACTTTATTTTTTAATTCCTCAGTCATAAAACTCAACAGGGTTCAGTCTGTCCCGTATTTTTCTTTTCGAGGTACTTTCATTGTCCCCAACCAACCAAAAAAGTGCTGCCATTTTCTTTATTTAAACCTCATCAGCTGCAAGTTTAAAGTTAATCCTTAACTGAAATTTTTATCTGAGTTTAAAGTAAAGGAGCATCAGGATTAAAGTTCATCTAGATTTACTGTGAAATTTATATCAGGATTAAAATAGTTTAAATTTAACCATGATTATTTTTAATCTCAGTTTAAGGTTAATTCTTATTGGTGCAACACACCCTAAACCTTTATTTTCGCTGTTTCAAAGAGGACTTTAGAATTGTTATACGTTTCTAATATATTAAGAAATGAGAGAGTATATTCCTGCACATATTCTTTAACTTGGAATATTCATTATATTTAAATAGGAATGTTTGGTATTGCATCTTATAAAGGTTTGGTTGATATATATACCTGCAGAACTGTGGTCTGGGGTACAGTTCATGCGAACTCCAGTACAGTTAGCTGTTGATATGAACGCAATGGCAGAAGGGAAACCGCTTGTGATGACATCTAATTTTAATCTTTGCATGCTCGTGAACGCAATTATTACGGTATAATGGATTTCTAATTCCTGTTTGTGTCCAAATACACCACCTTCAGAGAGCAGCTCACGTTCTTCACATCACTTGCAATGCATCCGCAGGCTTGCAGTAGACAAACGCTAATATTCATCACATCACTGCACATTCAATGCATCTGCAGGAAACAAACACAAGTGGATGCTCTGTGCATGGCGAATTTTGGTGGTAAATCCAAAGAGACCAACTTTAAAACTTAATTTAACACGGTGACGTCTTCTCAAGTTGTTGCCTAGTTACACTGTAAATAGCAACCGCTTGTACTCACATTGATGACGTAATCGGACAGAGGTTCGGACCCAAATAATGTGATGTAAACACAGACCAGCATGGGCAGTTGGAGGGGGAGGAAACAAACTCAGATTCAGTCCAACCAATTGAACCAAGTGTGAAAGCACCCTTATAAACAGTACATTTGATTTTCAGGTGTCTGAATCATTGTTCTCTAAACATAAAAAAATATGAGGTTTTATTGTTATATGTGTGCTTTGTCTTTCAGATGTTCTTTGTTAAATTTCCTAATGCATTATTGTCAATGTGGTGCTTGGAATTACTCAATAAAAAAAGCAAATATCCAAGAGATAAAGTGTGTTCTTTGACCCTATCAATCAATGTAAAGACTTTTCAAATAATAATGTATAAAAAAGCACCTGCTTGAAATCTGTCTCCAAATGCACCCTCATGGAATTGCTGACTAGTGCCCCATCGGTCTGCACTTGCTTAAATCACCAAAGCATTCGGAGAAGGAACGCAAGGGGTTTAGGTGCCATTTGGGACGGGGCCTTGGTGATTGGTTTCATGAAAAAAAATGACTGGAATGTAATTTACAAATTATTAAGCGCTGAACCCCCATTTCGTTCTTCTGTTCCTGTTTTCTGTAATGACCTCCAAAATTTTTTTGTTTGTTTTGATTTCTATTTAACTGTTTTTTGTTCCCTTATTAAGTGTCATTGAGAAGTTTTTTGTGTGACAGAGTTCACCCAAAAATTTAAATTGTCATAATTTACTCCCCTCATGTTTGTTTTAAAAAAAAATAAAAAATCTGCTGACAAATTAAGTGTTACATTTTCATAACGTATGAAGTTTGAGTAAAAGACCCGAGAAGAAAGCACTGCGTTTATATGTTGTAAACAGCATTTTCGCTTATTCATGAAATTATATATATACATATATATGTGTAAGTAAAAACATCAGATGCTCACAAAAAATAAATAAAATGAATACCAAATACAATGTGACTCGATCAATGATAAGTGGATATACAAGATGCATAGAAAAATAATCATGGAGAAAATGTGACACTACCACAGATAATTTCTTGTCATGCTGGGACAGTCTCTAGTAACAAAGGGGAACAATCACAGCTGTCCTTTAGGCACAATGTCAGTTTTAGTGACCATTTATTTACATTACATTTTTGAATAAATTGTACACATAAAGCAAGTACAGGACATGTCTGTGATTGGTTTCAATTTCCCACCGTCACAAAATATATGTGGTAAATGTTAAATTTTTACATATTTTGAGTAGATCGAAATGAAATGCAGTAATTGACACTTTTCACAATTAGTTAATTGTGGCAGCTTTAATTGTTATCTCAAATATTTATTCAAATAATTATGTATGAATGTCTTTGAGATGTGTGTGTTTTACCGTGCTGGTAGTCGAGTGCGATGTAGCTGTGCTGGTGCAGTAGCTCCTCCATGCGACTCTGTGTTATGGCGGCCTGATGTGCGGGGTATTTCAGCTGTACCAATCTCTGCAGATAAGCTGCCGCCTGACCACCACCCACATTCACACGCTTACAGTTCACTGCGTCCAGCCTACAATATCAACAAATCATCCATTTACAAACATCATAAAGTCTCTGCATTATTTTGAATATTTAAGTATATCTAAAGTAAATGATCAGTGGATTATTAGCATTTCAATATCTGGGGCTTTATGTATAAAACTTTGCCTAGATTTCAGTCCAAAACTGTATGCACAAGAGTTCAGATTTTCAGAAGTTGCAAACTTACCTAACTATTTACACAAAAACACTGCTCAACAGCAGTGGTATTTTTTTAGGAATGTCCCTGATATAATTTAAGCCATGCGATCAAACCGGTGTGGGTGTGTGTGTCTGTAATCTAGACTTGCGCTGCTGTTTACTAGGAGAGAGGGGCTGTGGCAGTTGTAATTGACCTTGAGACGCCACAGCAAATATGATTTTCACTTAACCATTTGCTCCAAGAGCAAAGGAAAAAGCCCACTATGACATCTGAATGACTTTGAGCGGTGGATTATGAAAGTCAGATGGGAGAAGATACCAAATTTACAGTCACTCTCTCAGCAGCTGAAATTGGAGCCCCCTCGCACCTGTGGTAATTCATTTTTTAAAACTAATTCCAGGGCAATATAACACAAAGAATAATATTATAAACTTACTCAATATTTAAAAAAAAATTATCATATAAAAAAGTTTGCAAGATTTATGCTGCTAAATAAGGTAGAAATGCACAGTCTATAATGAAAGAGCTGCTCAAAACGGTATTTTCAATGTTACAATATATTTATTTTTATGTTGCCAACAACCAAATAATCACAGAATTAATGGAATAAAGGTTTAAAGCCATTGCCATTTGGCTGTTTTTATGCTGCATTTCCTTTGACCATGGTTATCCATTTATGTGTGATCTCAATCCCAATAAAAACATCTCATGTAACCACATCAATTGGATTAGAATGGCCACATCTGATTTAAATTTCATTCGGATTGTAAGGCGTGGTGTAACATTTTTTCCATGTAAACACTTGATTGGATTGCTTTGTGAAACTGGGATGATCTGCGCATGTTCAGTACTGACACAGTAATGGCCTGATGACGTTTCACACACAACGACAACCTTTCATTACAGTGGGCATATTTGTGACCATCAGCATAAAGCAGCAACAGCCGTGAATGGAGAAACACCCGTTAAACTACATCAATAAAATCATCCAAAAGTTGCTTTTTATCCATGCCAATTGCCAAGAAATGTGTTTAAATATCCAAAGTCAGCAGAAATATTGCTAGATTTGACTTTCAAGGGCATTTAAATATATTTGCTTCATGATTCATCACAGTACCCCGGCCAGTCTGACGTGTGATCGGCGAGCACACACACCCAGCACAAAATCACCGTAAACATCTCTCATTCAGGAGTTACAAATGTTTGTTGTTTTCTGGTCTAACTTGGTCAATATATTACTAAACCTCTGTGATGATCCCGCCTATATGAAAGATCTGTTTTTAGCTCAGAATGAAAACACAAAAAGCAACCTATGCAAATTATAAATTATTACTATTGTGTTTTATTGAAGTTGTCATGCATATGTTGTCTTTTTGTAGCGTTCGTTTAAAAAAAATATCCAGCATTCTTCTATATCAACCTACTGTGTAAATATGACTATTTTTACATTGTAATCTGGTGGCGTGAATAAATTCTGTGTACACACAGTGTACGGCCGTGGCCAAAACAATGATACGCGTTTCATAAGTTTTAAAGGCTTTTATTGGCAAAAAACACTAAAATATGCAAAGTGTCAATATTTACAGTGTTGACACTTGTTCTTCATAACCTCTGCAATTCACTCTGGCATGCTGTTTATCAACTTCTGGGCCGAATCCTGACTGATGGCGATCCATTATTGCCTTATTAGTGCTCTGATTTGATCACAATTTGTTGGCTTCTGTTTGTCTGCTCGCCTTTTGAGGATTGACCAAAATTTCAAATGTAATGATCTCCGAGCCACTTCATTATCACTCTTGCCTTGTGACATGGTGCTCCACCATGCTGGAAAATGCACGGATCATCACCAAATTGCTCCTGGATCATTGGGAGAAGTTGCTCTTGCAGGATGTTTTGATTCTTTATACAAGGCAGTGCTTTTGGGCAGAAATGTGAGAGCCCACTCCCTGTGATGAAAAGCAACCCCACACATGGATGGTCTCAGGATGTTGGCACGACACAGGACTCATGGTAGCGTTCACCTTTTCTTCTCCGTACTATCGATTTTCCAGATGTCCCGAACAGTCAGAAGGGGGCTTCATCAGAGAAAATATCTTTGCACCAGTCTTCTGCTGTCCAATCCTTGTACTTCCTGCATAATTTCAGTCTGTACTTGATGTTTTTCTTGGAGAGATGTGACTTCTTTGCTGCCCTTCTTGACACCAGGCCATTGTCCAAATTCTTCGCCTCACTGTGTGTGCAGATGCACCAACCTGCTGCCAATTTTGAGCAAGCTCTGCACTGGTGGTTACACTATTGCATAGCCGACTCCTCAGGAGTCATTTTAATAGACTGTCCTGGAGCCTGCTGGACACTCTGGGACGTCCTGAAGCCTTCACTGCACTTGAACCTCTCTTTGAAGTTCTTGATGATCCGGTAAATGGTTCTTTCAGGTGCAATATTTTTTGCAGCAATTTCCTTGCATGTGAGGGCATTTTGATGCAAAGCGATGATGGCTGCACATCTTTCTTTAGAGGTAACCATTTCTAACAAGAACACGATGATTGGAAGCACTTCTTCCCTCCTTTTATAGCAAACCGTCTGCTTTTATAATCCAATCAGAATAATGGAGTGATTTCACCTGACTAGTACTTGTTCAAACTTTCCCAGGTGCTGTTGATATGATTAGTGAAATGATGTTGGCTGGCCATTTTGTGCCAGGACCAAAAAACAGTGAAATTTGGGTTTTTGTGATCAAGTTCATTTTTTTGGCTTTTTGCTTTTTATTGAATCTTTTTGCAATTATTTAAAATGCATCTGATCACCCTGCACAATAATCTAGAAACAATGTGAATCAACACCACAACAACTGAAGCAGAAACATTCGCGAAACAAATGTATGTCACTGCCAATACTTTTGGCCACGGCTGTACACCGTCACAATAGCAGTTCCAATCTGATGCTTGATACATATAACCGCTCACATGAATTAAAGTATAAAGTAAGTTTGGAATCATTAATCGGAATTAAAACAATGTTTCCATATAAATGCAGCTAATGTATTAGGTAACATGTTAGTCCCTTTTCACCACTTCCGTCATCGTAACAACCCTATCGGCGACTATCCCATCGGTACTCGTACAAAAAAAAAAAAGGTACCGGGACATCCCTAATTTTATTAAATAAATATGTAGTGTGTAAAGTGAATGTCAATTACTACACAGAGAGCACGCGTGATGATCATGATGGGGTTTTCAATGTATGCGCAGCCGGCTTCACACATTTACTTTGAAGCACGCAGCACATGCAGTCTTGTATATTATTTCATTATTTCGCAGCCTTTGCAGTTTAATAATCTCACTAGGACATAACATGATTTTAATTTGTGATCTGCAGGGCTGCATGATATTGAGGAAAAGAGCGTTATACGATAAGATGTTGGATAATGCGATATTCAATATTCAAAGTGATAATCCTACTATATAATGATGTAATAGGAGTGTGTGGAACATCAGAATACCCACATTTAGATGGTTATTCAAAAGTAATATAGAAAGCAGAAGAAATTTTTTTTTTTATCTCTGGATTCATTTTTAAAATAAATATACATTCATACAGTATATAAAATGAATAAAAAAAATGTGTCTTATTCTTTCTTTACTGTGATGGGCCAGGCAAAACACAGAGGCTACAAAAGTCCAAACTGAACAAAATCCCAGATGCAGTTTATTGTGTAACCAGACCAAAACCCCAATTATAACCAGAAAAAAACTAAAAACATTTGGTTTGGCGCATAACACCTTACTTTAAACCTTAACAAGACCAAAATACACCAGGGACTCTTATATTAAAACATCTGCACTCCCAAACGCTCTCACAAACAGATAAGGTAAACAAAATGTGTATTCTTACAATCACTTACATTGTAAACACTACAAAGAGAACATTCCCATATAACAAAATGAGTAGTAGATCATCAACAGAAGCAATAGATGTAAATGTCCAGAATTCCATAATCCAGTATTATTAAAACAGACTTTTCCCCCTTTTCTCTATAAAAAAAAAAAAACTTCAAGCGGATCGGACATCATGCCTTGTGCTTTGTGTTAATGCATGCAGCAAGCTCATCTTAACATAAAGGGGGAAAAGAAATTGAATACACACTGGTGTGTGCGTATTCATACTGTATGCAAACACACAAAGTGACAATCGCATGCCCAGTTTTCTTCGCTAAGTCCATATATATTAAAAGTATTATAATCATTTATTAAATCGCAAGCCCTTGCGATATGCATATCATGATATGTACATTTGTGATATTTGATAAATTCAATACATCGTGCACACCTAGTGCTCTGAATGTTTACACAATCACAATTGTACATCTGACGGTATTAGTGTTTTTTTGTATCTGTACGAGTACAAGAACATAAGCACTATACCAGTATTGCGATACTGGTATAGGAATCGGGAAATCCCTATATTTTTCAATTGTTTTTCATAAGACTAAGAATGGGGTTATCAAATCAAAAACAAATCCCTTTATTGTCTCTCAACCATATACACAAGTGCAACAGTGGGTGAAATTCTTGGGTGCGGTTCCAAGCAACATAGCAGTCATGACAATTACAGTAAACATCTGATTTACACAACAGAGTTTACACATTTGTTACAAAACACAATATACAACTAATAATATACAATATACACAAAATAAGAAGACTGCATACAATAAAAATAATATACAGAATACACAAAATAAGAAGACTGTATACAATAAAAATACACTATTTTGATTGTATAGTGCATACATGTTGGTTGATAGTCAGTTGCCAGTGTGTTATTAAGAGAGGTATAAAATGTCCAGTCTGAGGCTAATAAAGTGCAGTGCTGATATATGTATCGTGATTGATCAAGAGTTCAAAAGTCTGATTACTTGAAGGAAGAAGCCGTCATGAAGTCGGCTGGTGCGGGTCCTGATGCTGCGATACCGCCTGCCTGATGGTAGCAGTGAGAACAGCCAATGACTCAGGTGGCTGGAGACTCTGATGATCTTCTGAGCTTTTTTCCCCACACCGCCTGGTATATATGTCCTAGAGGGAGGGAAGCTCAGATGATGTGTCTGGCAGTTCGCACCACCCTTTGCAGGGGTTTGCGGTTGTGGGCGGTGCTATTGCCGTACCAGGCAGTGATGCAGCCAGTCAGGATGCTCTCTACAGTGCTGGTGTAGAACCGTGTGAGGATGTGTGTTCATTCCAAACTTCTTCAGCCATCTCAGGAAGAAAAGGCACTGGTGAGCCTTCACTAATTCCTCAACCCCGAGGTTTCTGATGTAATTGGATATATATATATCGTGAAGGAGGGAACAAAACGAATTTATTCACACACATTATATATTTTCCTGTATAACGAAATACCCGACGGTTCAAGAATGCACGAATGAAGCTTATTTGCCAGAGAGATGTTCACAACTGTTGTAAAGCCATCTTTCAAAAAGTTGAACAACACATTTTAAATGCACTTATTTTTTTCCCGTTTCATTTGAACTTTTAGTTAAAATAAATACAAAATAATGTTCAAAGTTTGAAATCAAGGTGTCTTGCTTTATTGTGTAAGCTTAACCCTAACCATGTTTACTAAAAATGATCCCATAGTACCACCTTGCGTCCAACCAGCGGTAATACGGTCTTTGTTGTTTTCCTGCAGAGTTTTTTTTTTTTTTTGCCCAAAGTATCGTAAAAGTATCGTTTAGGAACCGGTATCGATGTCAAGGTATCGTATTGAACATATTTGAACAATACCCAGCCCAAGTTCAGGTGTACCTAGTAGAATTGGTGCTGTTTTATAGGCAAAGGTTGTCACCACAAATACTGGACTTTGTATGACATTAAGTGATAAATGAAAATCATGTTATTATTTTTGAAGACATCCACACTAGTATGCAACATTTTTCACAAGCGCCTAAAACTTTTGCACAGTAGTGGATATCAGCACCGCACTTTATTAGCCTCAGACTGGACCCACATTTTATACTTCACTTAACCCACTGGTAACTGACTCTCAATAGACAGTCAACACTTCATATTTATTTCCACTGATTACATGAGGGGAGGGGTACAGTGTATTTTTATTGTATACAGTCTTATTTTGTGTATACTGTATATTATTATGTGTATATTGTATGTTGTGTAATGTAACAAGAAGTGTAAACTGTGTTATGTGTAAATCAGATATTTACTGTAATTGTCATACTGCTATGTTGCTTGGAACCGCACCAAAGACTTTCACTCACTGTTTCACTTGTGTATATGGTTGAGTGAAAAAGGGATTTGATTGATTTGATGACTGGATTTGTCTGGCAGTGTCTATTGTGCTGTCTGTTTTACAAAGCCATTCCACGTCAGTCAAGTGCACATAAAGATTAAGCTGTGATTCACTTGCTGTCTATATATCAGAATCTGATTTCTGTAGTCAAATACTGAACTTTGGGAAACAAAAATATCACTATCCAACTGAAAGGATGCTCTTGCTACATAATCCCATGGGAAGATTTCCAAAAGCAGTGCATCCATTACCAATATTTCCCCTTACACCTTATGTTTTAGTGTTTTTTCAATTAATTATATAAAAATATGTGTGCTATCGATTACAAATTTTGTAATTGTAATAACGATTGTTTAACTTGTCATAGTCAATCGTGATTAATCACATTTAGAAAGTGCAAATATTTGACTAATATATATATATATATATATATATATATATATATATATATATATATATATATATATATATATAAATATATAATATATATATGTATTAGTCAAATTTTTGCACTTCAGTGGAAGGATTTGTTTTGAAAATATGAAGCTATAAATGCACTAAAATAATACCAATAATTAAAGTAGCATTAAACATTTCCAAAGGTCTAAGTGGGAGTTTGACTAATGACATCACTATACACCACATAGGTTGCGTATTCATTGCAATGGGCATTAAATCTCTTATACTCTCATCCTCCACAATATTAATCTGCTAGCAGGCTATGGCTTTTTACCTTTGATATGGAATGATTCAAGTCAGCGCATCAAAGCTATTTGAACTCCACAAGAAAAGCACTGCAGACAAAGGCCATGTTCGGAACGAACACGGCCAGCATCTTCTGATTTTAGCGCTGGCAGAGCCTAGGTAATGATACCTTATCCGAATTGTTCGAAAATAATTAGCCGATGCTTCAAAAGATCCTTGGCAGCAGGATAAAATGGGTTCTTTAACCCTCTGGGATCTGATGGTGTTTTGGGAACTGGAGAAGTTTTGACATGCCTTGACATTTGTGCTTTTTTCAGTTGCTTAAAAACATATTAATGGCTAAAGTCTGATAACACTGTATTCAGCACAAACTGGGCTAAAATAATATGTGAGCAACATGTATGTACAGGCTTGTATTTTTGAGCAAATAACGTTTATGCATGGTTTTTGAAAAAACTAAAAATGTAAGTAATTGAAATAAGGCCATATAACACATACTAAACATTTGTCCACATGACATTTGAGAACTGGATCTTGTAGCCTAGAGTGTTTGCTACAAAATTATGTGAAAACCATCCTGATCACTCATTCATACAAAACAATATAGTAATTTAACTTTTGTAAGACACTTTTAGTGTTAGAAATGTCATTTGTGAGGAGGCGTGAACTATCATGAATATTGAGGTAATTCACACCTGAGACAAGACCCCTCCCCTGGGCCTAGCAATGAGGAATGTGACAAAGAGAATGAATGTGAGGAGACTTAATGATCAAAATCACATTTTAAGTTAAGAGGTAATCTGACTATACATTTTCTTTACATAAAGACTTAATTTTATACTTGCACTACCATTTACAAGTTTTAGAAGTCGCCTCTCCTGCTCACCAAGACTGCATTTATTTGATCCAAAATACAGTAAAAACATTGTGTGAACTCTTTTTACAATTTAAAAGAACAGTTTTCTATTTGAATATATTGTAAAATGCAATTTGTGATCAAAGATTAATTTTCAGCATCATTTCTGCAGTCTTCAGTGTCACATGATCCTTCAGAAATCATTATAAGATGGTGATTTTCTAATATGGGCATATTTAAAGTGCATTGTACTCATTTACACCTGAACAGATATTTGCAAGCACAGGCTTTGTTGATGATAATGAGGCAGCATAAACACTAGTTAAAATATAATCTAAACGTTCATATTATTTTTATATCATATTACATAACATATTTATATCATACAACATACAATTTAAATACCTGCTTTAGCAGAAACAGCATTTAAAATGTAACTAAAACTTGCTTATTAGGGAATATTTCAAATGTCAATAATCTGAATCCTGGCTGGCAAGTCTGGAAACAGTTCCACTAGTAAAATATGTACATGTTTATATAAAATAGCATGTCAACTAATGAAAACTAAATGACTGACTTGTCTGAAATTGTATCCTCGGCTGGATCAAGTCTCTCTTCAAAATACAAAGAGTCCCGCTCTCAGAAAGTTTGTTCATTTTTGTGACGTGTTTCAGAAATATGCTCGTGAACACAGACTGCTGAAAGCGCACCCTTTTTATTTTCTTTGTTACAAAAGCACAAGATTTTGTTGTTATTAATGACAGAGTATTTTAAGTTGTTTCCGCTGTAATGACGAAAATATCCAGCAGGAAGCGCCGGCGCATCCGTCGACCCCAGAGGGTTAAGTGGCGCATAGGCAAACATTCAACAGAACTTACATTTTGACAGCTCTAAAAATTATATCACATGGATGATGATTTCTTCTGATTTGAGTGCTTAACTCAAAATGTTTTGAATTCTATTGAATTAAAAGCGAAGTTTAAATTTAAATTCATTACTTGGCCACTAGAGTCGACAATTCACACACACCAGTAAAAGTGTGTATACACGTGGTTAAGAGTGTGTGGACTGTGCGCACATATTAGGTTTATCATTCATAAATGCTGATGTGAGCATGGGAAATTGCACATTCAATGCCCAGTTTGTGTGAACGCAACGTTTATACATCTGGCCCCAAATCATTACCTGCATGCACTCTCAATCTGTTGATCATTTCTGACATTTCAAAAAATATACATATAAAATACAACCCACCTCCCAAACACCCTTCCTTCTGTCTCTAACTATCACCAAAAAATAAAGACCAAATCTCAGTTACACAATGGCTACATCTTTTAAGAGATCACATTACTAAGGAGAGACAGGAGAAAGAAGAAAAAACGAGAAATGGGAAGATAGCAAAAAGGGATGAAAAAGGGAGAGGGAAGAAAAAATATATAATCCACTAATTGCCTGAAATACCAGTACATTTGTAATAAATTTATTGAACACATATATTTAAGTTAAATATTGCAATGCCCAGCAATCATTTGAAATGTCCTGTCAGCTGTAAATGTATTTCAGTGTCATGATGTTTTGATGTGGCTGTCTTTATCTATATCTTTGTCTTTAAATGTCTATATGTTTCTATTGATTTGCACATCATATTAATAAAAATAGATGAAAATCAAAATTAGGTTAACGTAATTTCCGGACTATTGAGCGCACCTGAATATAAGCCGCACCCACTGATTTTTAAATAAAATATTATTTTGAACATAAATAAGCCGCACCTGTCTATAAGCTGCAGGTGCCTACCGGTACATTGAAACAAATGAACTTTACTCAGGCTTTAACGAAACACGGCTTGTAACAAAAATAAATAGGCTTTAACGAAACACGGTGTGGCAGCGGGGGCGTGGTCAAGCGCCCGTCCGGGAGAGAAAAGCGGTAAGGGCGCTTACACCTGAGCTAAATTATGTCTAACACCGGTGTCTAATTTCAGTAAGCGTGGGGAGAGCGGCATAAAAAGGCAGCAGCCACAGAGCTGAGAGAGTGACACACGTCAGTCTAGTGTTGGCACATAGAAGAATTGAGAAACTTTATAAAATTGATTGTAAACATTGCTGTGGCCATTAAAAGCCTTACCTGGAACGTTAAGTGCCCTGCTGAAAACTGTCACACTGTTGCCCGTGTGACAGTTTTCCCAAGAAGGACACGTGAAGCAGGGCACTTGAAATTAGACACCGGTGTTAGACATAATTTAGCGCAAGTGTAAGCGCCCTTACAGCTTTTCTCTCCCGGACGGGCGCTTGACCACGCCCCCGCTGCCACACACGGCTCGTAATAAAACATTTGCAGTAAACAGTAGCCTACCAAGAAAGTCATTGGTCACTATCTTCCTCCTCTTGTGCACATGAAACCACTGAAGTCATCTCCTTCGGTGTCGGAGTTGAATAGCCTCAGATTTAGTTGTCTTTTTGCACTGAGTCAATACCCCACGCTGCTGTTTCCAGCGTCTTATCAGACTCATTAAGACCAAGCTCCCGTGCAGCAGCTCTATTTCCTTTTCAACAGCCAGATCAATCGCCTTCAACTTGAAAGCTGCATCATATGCATTTTTCCGTGTCTTGAGGGTGACAAAATGACTACCGTAATCAGAATGATGGGAAGTTTGAGCGCGCTCGATTTAATCTAAACGGTAAACAAAAAAAGTTGTTTTGACCTTAACCCGTTCGGCAATTTCATTGGTCTAATGAAAGCTTCACGCCGCCAAAAAACTGAGCACTTCACAGAATGTTTTTTTTTTATAAAATTTGAAAGCGGGAAAAATCCATATATTAGCCGCGTCATTGCATAAGCCGCGAGGTTCAAAGCGTGGGGAAAAAAGTTGCGGCTTATAGTCCGGAAATTACGGTAGGTTTATCTCTTAAACCCAAGAAACCCAGCATAGCAGAATTGCAATATTTGTTTGAAGTAATTAAATAATATTATTTTCATTAAATATGATCATTTAATCTCAGCTAGCGACTGAACAGAAAACAAAGTAGAAAATGTACAGTACAGAAGACTATTTTACAGACATATCTAAGAAAACAAAGCAATAAAGTTCTGCTTTACTTGCTACTACATGCCTAAAACAAAACTTTGAATTAATTTATTAGGATCAAATGTCGCTAACCTGGCAAATATTTGCAAACACGTTTATTTATTGAAAGAATTTGTTGTAACAAACCCAGTAATTTATAAAGATGAAAAGGTCCAGTGTGTTTTTACTTTTGGAAGTTGCATCAAACCAGCCAATCACATTTTAGGATAGAGTTGTGTGTGTAACATGCATCTGATAGTAAATGAAGGGACTGTGGACAGTCTGGGGGTTAACACAATTAACAAGTGAGACTGAGTTATTGGTTGTGATACCTGCCATTGATGACGGGAAGCACGTGAGAGCAGTGATACCCTGATGACATTACCAGACCAGTGTAGGAGGGATCCACTCCATGACTGACATTGTTGTAATAGAAGCTGAAGAGACTGTCCACACCGTATGCCACCTGTGGAACCCCATAACACTCAAAGAGCAACTCTGACATCATCTGTCTGCAGTGCAGAGGGTTGCAGGGTGGCTCGGTGACTACCACAGGGTGATCCACATGGCCCTGATGAAACAAACACACAATATCTGTGCCATTAGTCATGCCCATTCAAACGGAGGATGCATGTGTCCCCTCAGATTTTTGAGCCAAAATGATTCTGAATGGATTTATTTATTTTTTTATTTATTTTCAATTAACATTTTTATTGATTCATAGACTTAACACAAAGAAAAAACGACAACATGTACAGTGCATCTGGAAAGTATTCACAGCGCTTCACTTTTTCCACATTCCAAAATTGATTAAATTCATTATTTTCCTCAAAATCTTACAAACAATACCCCATAATGACAACGTGAAAGAAGTTTGTTTGAAATCATTGCAAATGTATAAAAAAAAATCAATTAAAAAAACGGGGGGAAAAAAATGACATGTACATAAGTATTCACAGCCTTTGCTCAATACTTTGTTGAAGCACCTTTGGCACCAATTACAGCCAAGTCTTTTAGTGTATGATGCTACAAGCTTGGCAAACCTATTTTTGGGCAGTTTCTCACATTCTTCTTTGCAGGATCTCTCATGCTCCATCTCTGCCTGATTGGTGGAGTGCTGCAGAGATGGTTGTTCTTCTGGAAGTTTCTCCTCTCTCCACAGAGAAACGCTGGAGCTCTATCAGAGTGACCATCGGGTTCTTGGTCACCTCCCTGACTAAGGCCCTTCTCCCCCGATTGCTCAGTTTGGCCGGGCGGCCAGCTCTAGGAAGAGTCCTGGTGGTTCCAAACTTCTTCCATTCACAGATGATGGAGGCCGCTGTGCTCATTGGGACCTTCAATGCTGCAGAAATGTTTCTCTACCCTTCCCCAGATCTGTGCATCGTTACAATCCTGTCTCGGAGGTCTACAGACAATTCCTTGGACTTCATGGCTTGGTTTGTGCTCTGACATGCACTGTTAACTGTGGGACTAGGGCTAGGTGATATGGCAAACATTTTTATCACAATATTCTTTTTCATATCATTCGATATCAATATTTATCACGATATTGAATCACATTTGCAAATTTTTTTGAATACCGTAATTTCCGGACTATAAGCCGCAACTTTTTTCCACGCTTTGAACCTTGCGGCTTATACAATGACGCGGCTAATATATGGATTTTTCCCGCTTTCAAATTTTATAAAAAAAAAAAAAATAACATTCTGTGACGTGCTCAGTTTTTTGGCGGTGTGAAGCTTTCATTAGACCAATGAAATTGCCGAACGGGTTAAGGTCAAAACAACTTTTTTTGTTTACTGTTTAGATTAAATCGAGCGCGCTCAAACTTCCCATCATTCTGATTACGGTAGTAATTTTGTCACCCTCACCATGGCAAAGACATGGAGAAACGCATATGATGCTGTTTTCAAGTTGAAGGCGATTGATCTGGCTGTTGGAAAAGGAAATAGAGCTGCTGCACGGGAGCTTGGTCTTAATGAGTCGATGATAAGACGTTGGAAACAGCAGCGTGAGGAATTGATTCAGTGCAAAAAGACAACTAATCTGAGGCTATTCAACTCCGACACCGAAGGAGATGACTTCAGTGGTTTCATGTGCACAAGAGGAGGAAGATAGTGACCAATTACTTTCTTGGTAGGCTACTGTTTACTGCAAATGTTTTATTACAAGCCGTGTGTGGCAGCGGGGGCGTGGTCAAGCGCCCGTCCGGGAGAGAAAAGCTGTAAGGGCGCTTACACCTGCGCTAAATTATGTCTAACACCGGTGTCTAATTTCAAATGCCCTGCTTCACGTGTCCTTCTTGGGAAAACTGTCACACGGGCACCAGTGTGACAGTTTTCAGCAGGGCACTTGACGTTCCAGGTAAGGCTTTTAATGGCCACAGCAATGTTTACAATCAATTTTATAAAGTTTCTCAAGTCTTCTATGCGCCAACACTAGACTGACGTGTGTCACTCTCTCAGCTCTGTGGCTGCTGCCTTTTTATGCCGCTCTCCCCATGCTTACTGAAATTAGACACCGGTGTTAGACATAATTTAGCTCAGGTGTAAGCGCCCTTACCGCTTTTCTCTCCCGGACGGGCGCTTGACTACGCCCCCGCTGCCACACCGTGTTTCATTAAAGCCTATTTATTTTTGTTACAAGCAGTGTTTCGTTAAAGCCTGAGTAAAGTTCATTTGTTTCAATGTACCGGTAGGCACCTGCGGCTTATAGACAGGTGCGGCTTATTTATGTTCAAAATAATATTTTATTTAAAAATCAGTGGGTGCGGCTTATATTCAGGTGCGCTCAATAGTCCGGAAATTACGGTATCCAAAAAAAGAAGAGAAAACAAAATCCTAAATAGTCTTTACAAAACTGCGTTGGGGGCCCAGACACAGCAGTGCAATGGTGTCTGATGAATCTTCTATGAAAATATTACAATATTTAATAGAGTTTATCAATTGAGTGCAGCTGGATATTAATGTTATAAGATGATCTGTTCATTTTGAATCATAATGACAATATAGATAAATATATTTTTTTACATTAAAATTATTTTATTATTTCTTTACATACAGATATCCAAGTATGGGGGCATAGAATTCCTTGTGACAGAGGAATGATACTGTATGGGGGATGAAAATGTAAAAGTCTGAATGGACCATTTTTCTATTTTTATTCACGTGAGAAAGACTAGGCTACAAACTAGTAATTGTTTTTTTTCTTTCATTCTTGTCAGTGTAAGGGTGGCGGCCCCTCTTCTAAATTTGTATTAATTTAAATGACAAAAATTCAGGTGCCAGACAGGTTTAAATTCGGGTGCCTGTCAAAATGAATACATTGCCCAGATACATTGCTCTAAAAGCCACCAATTACACGCAATAAAACAAACAACATAGTGTATCCTACAAAGTCCTACAAAGTTTTTTTTTTTTTTCACAGAGCAAAATATGGTATTTTTTTCAAGTTCTTTCAAGGGTCCATGTCATTCAAATAAGTTTTTTTTTATAAAGTTCAGTCCAAGTGCTCGGCTTCAATCAAGAATACCAGTTCACTTTAAAAATCACAAATGTTCAGGTGGTCCCTGTTTGGGTGCCACTCTGTAACGGTGGCGGCCCCTCTACTAAATTTGAATTAATTTAAATGACAAAAATTCGTGTGCCTGTCAAAATGAATACATTGCCCAGATAGCTCTAAAACCCACCAATTACACGCAATAAAACAAACAACATAGTGTATCAAAGCACAAGTGTATTTAATTAGCAAAGAAATGCAAGGAGTCAAAGACTCAAACTAAATACCGGAAATAATTAAATACCAACAGAACAAATATTACATTACAAATATAACATAATAATTCAAGTGTGTGTGTGTGTGTGTGTGTGTGTGTGTGTGTGTGTGTGTGTGTGTGTGTGTGTGTGTGTGTGTGTAGTTGAGAGAGATAAGGCAGTAGGAGTGTTTGTGAAAGGTGCACGCTGGGTTATGGAGAGTTTGCAATGTACCTGAACGGCGACTGTGGGCAATACCGCAGGACAAAGATGGAGTCAAACAAACGAGAATAAAGGTAGGTCAGAAGCTTCCTCTTTAGACCTTACATTTTTACCGTCAAACCTTGAAAAATGGAGCTCTTCAGCGCTTGAAGATGAACTCCTGCCACTCCACTTTCACGCAAACAGTGCAACCAACGGTGATGAAAAAGACCAAGCCTCACTGTTTGTTGATGAGCACTTGTGGAATTAGTCCCCTCGTTGATCCAGCCTCTCTTCTCCAATTGCGTTCCTAATCCACGTCGCTGTACACAAAAACAAACTTTCTTTCTCCACTCACAGCTTGGCACACCAAAACTTCAGCTCACTCCAGTCTCAAATCTCTCTCGTTTTTTTTGCTGTGACGTCACCCTGGTTTTCCTCTTTTGACCACAACAACCATCTACCTTTATATATTGCCTTTATTGAGGACACCTGGTACTCTAATGAGCAGCCATTTTAGTTGTTGGTGGTGGAGGATTCTTAAAGGGGCAGTGCGTAGTTCTGCTCTGCCACATCAGACATGATGACATCTGAATAATTTCACAAAATTAGAACTGAAATCTATTTGTTTATTATTAAAGGATTGGAACATGCAGATTAATAAAACAACATTTAGAAAGAAAAAAACGTTATGGTCTAAAGGCGCTCTGGAAACACACACCTCATGTTTACACACGTGGCGGAAAGATGATGCAGGTCATTAGTGTTTCAGTGCTAGAGAAAAATATTCAAGAATAGAGTGCAGAAAGATCAGATATGATGTAACTGGTGCTGTTGTTTTATTGCGCTGCTCACTAGAGACGATGAGAGGGCGTAATCATCGTCTTGATGTCTTGCGGTCAAGATGGAATCAATCTGAGGTCCGGATCCGGAACAAGGTGACCTGCGTAGCCGGAGCAATAGGAACTTCATACAGTCTAAGGCTGCGTTTCCACTGAAGCAGAAGAAATCTGCACAAAGCCACTCCCAACGCTAGGAACCACTTGCCCTGAGCTGCTGTCAATTTTACAATCCAACTCACAAGCTTGACGCTCGGCTTCCATAGGAAGGAATTGAAAGCTCTCGCTCGCATTCACTTAGCACGTGCCAGTGGAAACATATGACAAGAAAGCCAAACTGCTAGTGTTTTTAGCAACATGCATGTCTAGATGTAGAACACAGGCTAAATATCGAAAAGCTTATAGTCAAGTTTTTTTTAATCATGATAAATTTTGATATCGTTTTATCGCCCAGCCCTACACCTGAGCTCAATTTTGAGTGTCATGGCAAAGGCTGTGAATACTTATGTACATGTGATTTTTTATTTTTAATACATTTGCAAAGATTTCAAACAAACTTCTTTCACGTTGACATTATGGTGTATTGTTTGTAGAATTTTGAGGAAAATAATGAATTGAATCCATTTTGGAATAAGGCTGTAACATAACAAAACGTGGAAAAAGTGAAACGCTGTGAATACTTTCAGGATGCACTGTATGTAATGAATCACATTTAACATTAAACCCCTCTATTACACTCCAAATCACTCCATCTTACCACCTCCCCTCCCCAAAAAACGAGAATCTATGAAAAGAATCTATGTAAAATCTTAAATTGCATAAGACAGTAGTATCTCTAGATGCAGACTTGACATTTTGTAGAATCCTAGATCCTAAATCTTTCTCCCATAATCTCTAGAGAGAAGTTGAAGCTCCATCCCCCAGACTCTGAATTAGCAGGGAGTAATACAATGATGCCTCGTGACTTTTTCCAAAAGCAGTAATCACCTCTCCCAGAGTCGTTGCATGTGTATGATATTAATTTCATTACTTAAATATATATTTGGGGGCATCACAAAATGGTTGGAGTTCCAGGGCTGAGAAAGAATGTTATAAGTAACATTGCTAACACTGTTCTACATTACAGAGAAATATTAAACCGCAATAATGAGCCTTTAAACTATAAAATTTACATACATACGCACAAAGTGAGCCGCAGTGACACCGGCGAAAGTGGCAATGATTCTGAATGTGTCGGAAAAAACAGCAAGGAGACTGTCTGAACATTTTGTTAATTTATAGAGAGAAATGCACATTAGAGTTTTGCCAACAGACTATGATCTCGGGGATCGGCGATGGTCAGAGTGATCGCTAATTACTGATAACTTTGGCGATGTCAAGACTTTGGCTCGTTTACCCATTAATGTATTACATTATTATTAGGCTATTATTATTATTATTATTATTATCCTGCAGACACACAGACGTGCACTTGAAGAAACACACCATTATATTTTTAGGAACAGATGACAGAAAAGCAGTCTATGCGCATGTATGACGCGCTGATACGGAGGCGTGCAGTCTCGTGGAACACGCGCATCTAAAAAGCAACTCACTCTTTGTCTTTTTTTTAATTATTTGTTTTTTCAATTTAACTTGTTAACGCAAAATTAGTTTCAATACATTTTTTGTAATGCGTTAACGCGTAATGTGAATAAACCGAAGTTCATGAGAAGCGAGTCAATTTGCGCAAATGCTGCTAATGTCACATTGACCGTCGGGAAAATGTTGGGAGACATTATGCTGCTTCCTGCACCAAGCATTTTATCAATGTAGCACAGCAGTAGAACATGCCCGCAAAGCACAGATAGAGCTCGGAACTTTGTAAAATGATTGCAGCTGCAAGACAGTTTTGTGGCACGCTATGAAAGCTGTAAGGCGTGGTGCGAGCGCGAAGTAAAAGTGTGACCGCAAGGCGATCACCTGTGTTCCGCAACTGCTACCGGGTCCTTGAACAACGTATAACGTGCCAGTAAAGGCAGCCAGTGGAGTTTCTGGGGAGTCGGTGCCTTACGCAGACTGCGTAATATGTGTATAGGGAGCGGCATGACTGATTACCGCGGAACAGAAACCCTGCTGCTGTCTAAAAGGTTCTGTCACAGTCTCTGTTTGATAGTGCACAAGCCAATGCAGAAATTGGAGACATTTCTGGAACCCTACAGGTAATCTACACTGTCATTAGCCTATTTAATCCCACCGGTTACAATTGTGACTGGGATCTAAAACGACTTTTTGATCTATTTTTCTTTTTTGTCAATTCAGTTGTCAATTGTAAATGACAGTGCAGACTTTTCTGCATGAGTGGTGCAAATAGTCACATGACCAGAGCTATTTAATTCCACTGTGCTCCTGGAAAGATTATGTCTGTCAAAACTCCATAAAAAGATATAAAATACACATACAACTACCATATTTTGTACACAATTTGAATTGCGTTGTGTTAATTTTCTGTTGTTCGACTTTGTTGGTGGGGTAGGTTTTGTGTGGATGACTGAAAAATACATCAGAATCTGGAAGCGTATTTTGTCCACTCATGTTTATAAAGATATTGTGATTAATCACAATTAACTACAAAAAAAAACTATGCAATTAATCGCTATTAAATATTTTACTTGTTTGACAGCCCTATTTTTTCTTTTTTGCAAGAACAGTAACGTCTATGAGTGCTGCAAATAACCAGTTCAGGAGGTGCTTTGAGTTCAGTTCGCTTCATTTCAACAGAGTAGTTCATTGTGAACGCAATACTGCAGCCTGTAAAATAATGAGAACATTAAGAGTGGTGGTGGCGTAGTGGCTAAAGCACAGGGCTGTTAATCAGGAGGTCATTGGTTCGAACCCCACAGCCACCACCATTGTGTCCTTGATCAAGGCACTTAACTCCAAGTTGTTCCGGGGGGATTGTCCCTGTAATAATTGCACTGTAAGTCGCTTTGGATAAAAGCGTCTGCCAAATGCATAAATGTAAATGTAAATAATGCAGAATATATCAAATACAAAACACATTCACCTCGAACCATGATTTATATTTCAGTGATTATTATCATCATTATAATTAATATTTTTACATTTATAATAGTTTTTGTCTTCATTTGTGTAAGTAATTTTCCGCCTGCATGTTTAAATGGATTCTTGCCTGACGGTAAATGGAAAGGTGGTTCCTTAAAATAATTATATATATATTTTATTATTTTATCACTTTATTATTTATTTAATAGCTTTTTCATTTGCAGTGCAATTTGAATTTAGAATTTTATTTTCAAAGCAAAATCACTAAAGCAAGAATATTCACTGATCCCTCAGCCCTGGGTTTGTCAATGTAAATTGATATTGCGAAATATAACATGGAGGGAACAAAACTAATTCACACACATTACGTATTTTCCCAGACAACAAAATACCCGACCGGTAGAGAATGCACAGATGAAGTAGGTTCTTTGCCAGAGAGATGTTGTCAACTATTGTAAAGCCATCTTTCAAATAGTTGAACACACATTTTAAATGCATATTTTTTTTCCAGATTAATTTGAACTTTGTTAAAATAAATACAAAATAAAGTTTGAATATTGAAATCAAGGTGTCTTGCTTTGTGTAGGCTTAACCCTGCTTAATGAAAATTACCCCACAGTACCACCTAGTGTCCAACCAGCAATAATGCCGGTGTTGTGGTTTTCCTGCGACCAACCGACTACTCAAAACTTGGTCGACCAAGACTCTTCTCATCGACTAACATTTGTCGACTATCGGGGGCAGCCCTAGTATTAACCGCCCTCACAATCCACTCTGACCAGCAGAAAGGGAACCTATTAATACATAATTTAGGGTTCAGATATATGCTTGAAGCAACATTTAAATAAATGTCTGAATTAAACAGAGTGCAAACGTGAGATAACAGGGTGCAACTTAACTTCTCCGATTATTTTGATAGAAAGCCTTTGCAATGGTGAAATAGAAGCAAGAAATTCCTGTTCAATACAAAACCAGGGAGGGCTCTCTCAGGTGGAGGCGACCATTGAGCTAAATGTCTTAGACATTGGGTAGGCCTAGCCCAACTATGTCAATCGGCCTATGTAACTTATTTAGATGTTATCTGGGACGCCTACCATGCCAAATGAAGGACTTCGCTATGCTATCAAATTGCTTGAAATAAGAGAGGAGGACATCTACAGGGAGAGATTGTAGCAGGTAGATGAATTTTGGAAAACAATTAATTTTAATAACATTAACCTTCCCAATCATAGATTAATGTAATGAAGCCCACATCGCTTGAAAACCTTTTTATTTAAGGCAAAATTAACAAATTAATCAGACAAATTTGCTGGCAATAAAATGCCCAAATACTTAATGCATTGTTTTGGCCACTGGAAGGCTGCCGGCTGGAAAGCTGTTACTGGGTAGTATGCAGTCAGAGCCAAAAGCTTCAGATTTAGACCAATTGACTCTTTTATTGAACAATTGACTGTATCCTGAGAACTTAGAAAAGGAATTAATAATTCTGTGGAGGCAAGGCATAGATCTAGTGGGGTTGGAGAAAAATAATAAAAAATAATCTGCGTAAAGCAGACGCTTATGCGCTATACCTCCTCCACCACCTCTGGAAAATCATCTTCCTCTCTTATCGCGGCTGCTAATGGTTCCAGGGCAAGACCAAAAGTGGGGAAAAGAAGGCAACCCTGCCAGGTGCCCCTATCCAGAGTAAAGTCATCTGAAATCAATCCATTTGTTTGTACCGCCGCTACGGGGTGTTTATAAAGTAACTTAATCCATCCAATAAAATTATTCCCGAACACATGCATTTCCTAAATCTTAAAAAGATAATCCCATTCTACCATATCAAACGCCTTTTCAACATCAAGTGAGATGGCTGCGACCGGAGTCTGATCATTCGCCACGGACCACATGATATTGATGAAACGCCTAATGTTATCAGAAGAGCTGTGGCCCCATTTAAACCCCCGACTGGAAAAAAGTAGCAGCCCTCCAGCCCACTGTCATCAGCGATTATAACAAAAACATAGGCGGTATTTTTTTATCATTTGGTCAGACCAAATGATAAAATCTTACGACATCCTACAAAAAAACTCAGAAGTGGTGGAAGACTCTTTTTTCCAACTTCATAGCCATCATCAATAGTTTCATATTGTTTAAGGAAAACAATATAACATAACCAAAAAAGAATGGCAATACTTTCATGAGGCACCAGGGGATGAGCGTAGACCGTTGAACTTAACCCAGATATATTTCGGAGAAAACCTGGCTCATTAGCTGGGAGAGTCATCACTCCACACAGCCCATGTCCCTACATTTGAAGAGACCTCTAAGAGATGTTGGCTATGCTATCGGAAAAGTGGACTGAAAATAAAACTTGTTGCGCGCCGGAATGTAATGGCAAAAGACTTTGCTTGGTTCGCGATAGACTGAAACCGGTTCCTTTGCAATCAGCTGAATGTGACCAGTTTTGCGAAGAGGCCTAGGTTGGGCTGTGTTTACAGGTGTTGTTATCCCCCTCCCCTCTTTTCTCCCTCTCTTCTCTCCACAGGTATTGCAGTTGAGTATTTATGAATTTATATATATTCTGTTCTTGCACTCTACTTACTGTAGAAAGTTCTAAAGTAATTCATGTGTAATTCTAATGTTCAAATTAAATTAATTTAGCGTTTTATTGAACACATACAATGTACATTTCAGTGTTTGTGTCCTTCAATTTCAGATGCAATCTCTATTTATTATTACAGGTGCTCAAAAGGAGTATTTGAGGAGAGGTCATGTGAAATGTATTGTAACATTCTAAATGTTGGTTTTATTCCATTTTCCCACTAATCACTTGAATGGTCATAACTTTTAAACAATAGATTACATTTCTAACAATAGATTAAATTTCTAATCTGTCTGCTATTCCACATTGCCCACGAATTTATGTATATTTCATACACTAAGTTTCCCTCTAGCTTGTAATTAAAATTGTTGTAAATGCAGTTGTCTGACGAAGTATGGTGGCTGGAGAAGCTTTTTGTAAAAATTGCTGTGTGAAATATTATTGATAAAGGATGATTAGCCTTAAATAATCATAAATATATTTATATCATTTGAAAGCCCTAGCTCTTCTCTTCAAAATGGTATATAGAGTTCAGGTGTGTGATGTTATATGAATATAATATGAATTTGGATATGAATACCATATTCTGGCACAGAATGGAATATTGGGCTCAGGCTGGAAAGGGTTAAAATGCCAACTATATGATTTCTTTTTCTCCATATATGGCAACACCTCTAAACACACCAGGTAATGATCTGTGAAATAAATTTGAGCAATCCACTACAGATATATATATATATATATATATATATAAAAATAAATTCTAGAATAAATCTTGTGGAGTGATGAAAAGAATGTATAGTCCATACCAGATGGGTTAAAGTCTCCAAATATCTGCAAAACCAAGATTTCTACACATCCTGTGTAGCGTCAATGTTGCTCTAGGAGGCTTACACAAGGGATGCACAATTTGGACAAAAAGTCATATTGCGATTATGAAAAATTTTGTGATCGCGATTTGAACTGCGATTATGATAGTAATTGTATCCAAATTTTCAAATGCAAAAAGGCTACTGGGATTTTCACACTTGAGCCCCTTCAAAAGAACCAAACCGAGACCTTTTTTTCAGTTCACCCACAAACAAATAAATACATAAAAGTCTTCTTCATTTTCAAATGTTACCGTCCACCGTGTACCTGTTTTTGTCCATTTTGTGATAGGGTCTCAACCCACTAATCATCATCATCATTAGTTTTTGGAACACAGTCCACTTGAAAATTAGGGACGCTCCAATCAGGATTTTAACATCCGATACACATCTCATCAATTGTTGCTGATCATTTAACTTTTCATCAGCAGCTCTTTCAAAACTTGTTATATGCAAGCATTCTGCTCAATGTCACTATTAACTAAATTTCCCTGTTGTTAAACCATATTTGTTGCCTAGTTTTTATTGTGAAAAATAACGTTGGTTGATTGAATAATTCAATAAACACAAAATATAATTGTTACTCTTTATTCTAGGTCTTAAAAACTAGTAGACGTATACAAACTATTCTTTGCTGTATATAAGATAATACTAAAGAATGAGGCTTAACCCTCTGGGGTCTGAGGGCATTTTGGGCCCTGGAGAAGTTTTGAAATGCCTTGACATTTGTGCTTTTTTCAGTTGCTTAAAAACATATTAATGGCTCAAGTCTGATAACACTGTATTCAGCACAAACTGGGCTACAATAATATGCGAGCAACATGTGTGTACATGTTTGTATTTTTGAGAAAATAAAGTTTATGCGTGTTTTTTGAAAAAAACTAAAAATTTAAGTAATTGAAATAAGGCCATATAGCACATACTAAACATTTGTCCACAAGACTTTTGAGAACTGGATCTTGTAGCCTAAAGTTTTTGCTACAAAATTATGTGAAAACCATCCTGATCACTCATTCATACAAAACAATTTACTAATTCAACTTTTGTAAAACGCTTTTAGTGTTAGAAAGGTCATATGTGAGGAGGCGTGAACCATCATGAATATTGAGGTGATTCACACCTGAGACAAAAGACCCCTCTCCTGGGTCTATCAATGAGGAATGTGACAGAAAGAAAATGAATGTGAGGAGACTTAATGATCAAAATCAAGTTAAGTTAAAAAAAGTAATCTGACTATACATTTTCTTTACATAAAGACTTTACTTCATTTTACACCTACAGTATATTTACACTACCGTATAAAAGTTTTAGAAGAAGTCTCACTGCAGCTCACTAAGACTGCATTTATTTGATCCAAAATACAGTAAAAACATTATGTGAACTATTTTTACAATTTAACTCTTTCCCCGCCAAACACGGAATTTTCCGGGTTTTATGAAAAAACGCTTCCCCGCCAAACACGGAATTTTCCGGGCATCCGTGCTTTAGGTGGTATACGGTAAGGAAGACCCGCGCGCATGTTTTGAAAGAGTACGCAACTCTTTGATCAAAGAAACAGACTGCGATCGTCTCAAACGTGAAGTGGAACACCATACTAATACTAAAGCACTTGTTTGATAAAAATGCCTTTTTCTCAGGTTTTTGTCCGAAATGTTGTTTTTGACAAAACCTACCTCTGTTCAAGTGGCAATAAAAAAAGAACAAATGAAGATAAAATAAAATCGTTTTTTTTTGCCTAAAAGCAGAGGCTCAGATCTTTATTTTGCTATATAGCATCTTCATATATTCATGGAAGAAAATATTCTGCGGGCCATTAAATTTTAGCAAAAATCATCAAAAACCCTGGCGGTGGCTGGCAACTTTTTTTAAAAACGCTGGCGGGGAAAGAGTTAAAGAACAGTTTTCTATTTGAATATATTGTAAAATGCAATTTGTGATCATTACTGCAGTCTTCAGTGTCACATGATCCTTCAGAAATCATTATAAGATGGTGATTTTCTAATATGGGCATATTTAAAGTGCATTTTACTAATTTACACCTGAACAGATATTTGCAAGCACAAGCATTGATGATAATGAGGCAGCATAAACACTAGATAAAATATAATCTAAACATTCATATTATTTTTATATCATATTACACATCATATTTATATCATAAAGCATACAATTGAAATACCTGCTTTAGCCAAAACCGCATTTAAATATAACTAAAACTTGCTTATTAGGACATATTTCAAATGTCAGTACTCTGAATCCTGGCTGGCAAGTCTTGAAACAGTCCCACTAGCAAAATATGCACGTTTATATAAAATAGCATGTCAACTAATGAAAACTAAATGACTTACTCGTCCGAAATTGTATCCTCGGCTGGATCAAGTCTCTCTTCAAAATACAAATGTTCATCGGAATCCCGCTCTTCTTCTGAGGAAAATGTTAACTCTTCCTTACTATCCAGGAGTTTCCTCGCCTGTGTATCGTTACAAACTTACAGTAAAGTGAATGAATTGTGTTTACATGAAACCTCACTGTCGGGAGCGTGTACCATTTGCCTTGATCGCTTCAGCACATTGGCGTATGAATAGCGTGCTCTACTGGTGGGTGTGATCACATTAGCTATAATGAGCTGAGCCAGGAAAACTGTACATCGCTTTGTTTCAAACAGATTACATTGCTGGAGAATATTCGTTTTAAATTTGAATTTTTTTATTTAAAAGAAATATAAATTTTAAGCTTTCTTTAGACATATTTCACGTTTGTGTTACAAGTATTAGCGGAGTTTCAGAAATATGCTCGTGGAGACAGAGACGTCTGATAGCTCACCCTTTTTATTTTCTTTATATTAAAAAAGCACAAGGTTTTGTTGTTATTGTGAGTACACAAATAAAAGTAGACCCTTTATGGTCTCTAATGATGACTTACACTTATCTGTATACCCAAACATTTTGGAATATTTTTAGTTGTTTCCGCTGTAATGACGAAAATATCCAGCAGGATGCGGCGGCACATCAGTCAACCCCAGAGGGTTAATGTCAAACTGAAGTTGAACTGATAACCCATTGGTGTAATTCAATTTAAATCAAAATGACTATTTCATTTAATTATTTTTAGTCATTATTTTATTATATTTAATTTAGCAATACATTATAGTATAGTAACTAAATATTTTATATAGATTTATTATATGTCCGTTCCGTCCTTTTAATTTTGTTGGATGTTGGTAATATTAGTTCCGTTTTCACTTGTTTCTGTGGGGAGTGTAATAAGGGCGAAGTAAACAAATGACAGGAGAATGGAGGAAGAGAAGTTTCTGGACTCTGCAGGTGTTACCGTTAATACCGTTTGCTCAGGAATCATTTAATAAAGATGTTTGTATTATACCCCATCTTGTATTCCGTGTTATTATTATGATACCCATGCCTTGTGGAGACTGAGATGCTGATACCGCAGATAATAATAATAAACGCTTAACGCAGGATGCACCAGTTTAGTGTAAAGCGTTTTGTGCAGGTAAGCAAACGGAACTCAAGAGCACTTCTGTTACTCTTTAAGTATTAGGAGTTGTGGAGCACAGAACTGCTCTGAAAGCACATTAACAATGCTGTAACTTAATAAAGACAGGACAGAGCAGTGCAAATAAACTTTGAAGGGAGCAGAACATTTATTTATTTAAATCACAGCTCTTTGCAATTTACTAATCGCACAAGGTCATATCATGGTTTTGATTAATTGTGCAGCCCTAGTTTACACACTTTTGCTTCACTATGATCAAGGACTAAGTACATCATAAGATTAAAATCTCCTCCCAATACTATATCATGAGGGATGCTAGCGGCTTGCAAAATCCCTTCAAGATCTATAAAAAATTTAAAAAAAAAGATCATCAGCATTGGTACATAAATATTAGCCAAAATAAGACTTTGCCCCTGAATTTCTGCTAAAACAATAATGACTCTTCCTAATATATAATTAATCTGTTTGACACATTTGAATTGTAGATGTTTACTTATAAGCATAATGACTCCCATGCTATTAATTGAGCCAGCACTAAAGAAAACATGCCCACCCCATATCTTCCCAAACTTTTCAGCTTTCTGTAGGGAAAGATGCCTTTCGTGAAGAAACACTACATGTCTTTCGTTTAAAAAAATAAATAACCTTCCTTTTTATGGGGTGCCCCAACACACATATTCCCATGTGGAGAGAGACAATCCACTCATATTAACATTTGGCATTTTGACATATTAGAAAAAATGTAGCCCTATTGTGTGCCAAATAAAATTATAAAGACCACATTCCAACATTAGAGCAACAAACACCCCCCCCCCCATCCATCCATCCATCCATCCAAACTCACAGTCCATGCATGCCTATGAGAGCCCCAGCGACAACTTTGCCATTGGATTGCTCAAGTCTTGTGTTTCTATACATATTTTGTGAGACAGAATTACAAAAAAGAAGAAAATCTATAAAACAAACTCCAGCCAATAGGCAGAATAAACACAAAGAATGTGTAGATTCATCCACTAAGGCGCGTTCCGAAGGTGTGTTACACCCAAAACAAACTCCAGCCTCTAGTGGAACCAGCACACATACAAAAAAAACTTTCCATTTCCTCGGACAGTCAAATGAATGTTCAGTGAGCTGGCTGCTTCATGAGTGCAGCAGTGACTAACCATTCTGATGTCCTGCAAAAACATTCCACAAAACAAACTATCCAATAGGAGGCATAAGCACAAAGAATGTGCAGATTCATCCACAACTGTCCAGGAGGAGTGTTATTCAACAAAAAAAACTTGTCAAGTGAATGTTCAGCGAGTCAGGTCCCACTTGCCTGCAAATCGAGAGCCACACAATGACTTACTCATTCTATTGACTTTATGAAGGACAATACTTGCTGTGGGCATGTATATATTTTGCGGCCATCCTTAGTATCTATTCTCAATTTGGCCAGGAACATCAGTGCAGAAGCGACCTTCTGTATTCTTACATTCCTTGAGTCTAACTTATCTCTTGTCGAATTCTCAAAATTAATGAACATGAAAATACGGTGGTTCTTCCAAGAAAGCCTTCATTTGCTCCTCACCTCGCATAATGAGATCTTTATCTTGATCGGGACTGTCTCACTCTGCGGATCTCCAAGCCAGGACCCTGTGAGCTCGCTCAATTTCCAGCTTATGACCTTGTAAAATAATAAAGGCCTCTCAATAACTCCTCTTGTTAGTACAGCTTATTACAAGACACAGTTGCAAGCTCCTATTCTGCAAGAGGGCGTGTCTATAGGAATACACTTCCTGTTTCTGTACTCTCATGTATCACACGTAGCTCAAACATATATAATGATGAGCTGGACAATAAATGTTGAAGGAACTGATACGCTCTGGTGTCTGTGTCACTTCTTTCTTCCCCCAGCTGAGACTCCCAATCGAGACGGGAACTGCAGATCAAGAATAATCAATCAAATATATTGCATGACAAAAAGCACCTAACAGACCTGGGGGCTCGTCCGGAATCTCTCCAGACAGGTAAAACTGATTTATAATCAAGTATTAACCTGTCTGATGAGAGATTGAAGAGGACATAGTTTAATTTGGCTCGATATCGTTAATAACTCTGCACATGGGGGCCTCTTTATGGAGAAGATATTGCCCTATTATAAAAAGGAAGGAGGTTTTACCTCATCACTGCTGCAGCAGTTTAAAGGTTATCCTTATTCTGGTGTGAATAAGGGGACGGAATTGTCCTGTGGAAAAGACGGAGCATAAAATTAAGAATTGTTCTGCATGAACCGTGTCAATCGGGATAGTGTTGGTAGAACCATATTATTAAAAGGGTGACATTATGGGACAGGAAATAAGTCGCCCGCTACCAAACAAAACAGTGGATGTTTCGCATTATTCAGGGTTTCAACACTGAACATTATATCAGTACTCTGTGTAAACACAATTAGATCCATATCCTAGAGGATGGCTCATTTAGTGATTGATTCAAGAGCGAATCCAAATCTATGGTTAAAAGAGGGTGGAGGGACCCTCAGTGGAATTATAAGTACATGAAAGAGTTATACGAGGTGTGGTTGAAAACTAAACCATTCTGGGACAAAGGTCCTGAACGAAAAGAGGCCAATCAAATGCATGCTGCAGTCTCTGTGTCAGAACAAACACCTAAATATGATATTGTTGTGAGCAGCACCTTAACCCCTTGTACCGCAACGACACTATGTGCACTATTTTATCCCAACTTAACACCATTTAAAGGCAACTCATTTGCTGTAGCCGCTGCCGTATCAGATTCAAAGTCAAAGAAAGACAGGAGCGAAGGTACAACAGCTGCATTTCCTTTCATCCAGTGCCCAGACAGATATAAAACCATTCCACTAACAATGTCAGAGGCGCTGGCTATATACAAAGAATTACACGACCCAGTTAAATCTCCCCTGCAATACATGAATATTTGAAAGAAACTCATGGCATACAGTCAATTGACAGGACACGATTATCGATTCATCTTGTCCAAAACATTACCTGAACATAATGTTGTACGCAACTAAAACAGTGTTAGTGGAAAAAGTGCATTTGCTGGACTTGAAATCGACCAGCCACGAGTAGAGGAAGGAAAAAACAGCTCAGGAAGAGACTGGGCATTGGGAGACGATGACGCATTACTCTTGTTTCTTAAGAGTCCTCCTCAAATTCCTGCAGGGCATGGCCGCATCCAGACATGATATTACACATGTGGCTAACACGAAACAACAAAGGGACGAAGGTCCAGTGGCATTCTTTGCTCAGTTTAAGGCTTCGTAGAACAATTAATCGTCCCTTTCAACTGACGATGACCAAGCAATCCTATTTATAAACACCTTAAACAGCATGGACCCTGATACCACTCGATTAATTTGCATCACAACTACTGGTTTGACCGGGATGACAATTTCCGAATTCGGACTGCGACTTCGTGAACTGTCCACCGCTGGGCCCTTAGAGGGCTGTTGGCATACCTGCTCCAAAATGGTGCCCGCAATGGCTCAATTTAAGCCATAAAATGCGCCCCAAACATATGAATCTAGCACATGCCATTACTGCGGAAAGCAAGGAAATTTCAAGCGAGATTGTTGTAAACTAATGAGAGATCAGAGAAAACCACAGTGGCATGACCGATATGACAGACAAGGTAGTCCGCTCTGACCCACTGTGAGAAAATGGCCCAAATTACCACTCCACAACTCGATACCCAACAGAATGGACACACTCTTAGGGAAGCCCACAGAGCATGGAGCCTTCCACTTATGCATTAGTATCAATGCTGTGTTTCAATAACTCAGCACTGCCTTTTTCTATCATTAAATGTTGACCACAAACTGTATACCTTTCCATCTAAAAATTAATTAACGGCCATTGCTATGAGGTCTCTATTACGAGATGAACTCTGTGGGAATTAATGGCGTTCTTGTTAAGTGTCAAATTACACCAAAATTGTTCATAACATCTCTAGATAACCCAAATTTGTTTAAAATGCATGATTTTGCCTGATTCTCCTTTCTGCGTACTGGGTCGTGATCTGATGCGTAAAATTGGGGCAAAAATAACTTTTGATTCTAAGTCACTACAATTACTGTTTCCCTCAGTATATTGTCAGTCTGTGTATACAAGACATTGCAGAGAAGTTTGCAGTTCAACATCTGTCAAAGTTTCTGCTCCAAAACAGGAACTGCACAATGTCAACCCAGCGCTGTGGGCCATTCACAAAGATGAGGCGGGCCACATTGATGTAAGGCCATATGTAGCCAAACTCTGCTCTAACCTACCAGTATACTGCAAACAGTATCCGCTATCAAAAGAAAAAGAGGAAGGCATTGGCCCAATAATACAACAGTGCCCGTCACAAGGTATTTTGAAACTTGCACACTCACCATACAACACGCCAATTAATCCAGTGAAGAAAGCTAAATGGTACATGGCGGTTAACACAAGACTTTAAGAAAATTAATGTTTTAATTATTCCGTAGTCACCAGTGGTGCCGGATATGTGCACTACAATTAACTCAATTCCAGTAACCACACTAATTTTTCTGTTATTGATTTGTATTCTGCCTTCTTCAGTGTGCCAGTCACACCCGTTACGCAACACCTGTTCGCAATCACATATGGAGGCCAACAGTACACTTGGACCAGAATACCCCAGGGCTTTAAAGACTTGCCTGCTGTGTTCTCCGCTGTAGTGCACACTACTCTCAAAGACACAAAGCTGCCACGACAAATCTGTCTGCTACAATATGCTGACGATATCTTGGTTTCCGGTCCCGATGCAGAGTCCTGTACTGCGGCATCAATGATTGTTTGCAACGTGCTCACACACGCAGGTTTCAAGGCTTCCAAAGACAAGCTGCAATGGGTGAAACCGAAAGTTAACTATCTGAGTCATGAGCTACAGATAGGAACAGTTCGTCTTTCCACAGAAAGAGTGAAGATGATTACTACCTTCCAACACCCTAAAACAAAGGCTCAAATGCAAAGCTTCTTGGGTTTTGTGAACTACTGTCGGGCATGGGTGCCAAACTGCTCTTTAAATGACAACATCCTGAGAGAAACAACACTCTCAAGGGCTGAGGAACCCATCAAGTGGACTGCTGATATGGACATGGCTTTCAAACCTCTACGAAACAGCCTTAGTTCTCCTCCTGCACTAGGCTAACAAAAATAGTGAACCCTTTCATCTGTACGTGCACGAGGCAGGCACAACAGCAGCGATCCTCGCTCAGTCCCATGGTGTACTTGTCAAAAACTTTAGATGCAGTTGCCAAATGCCTCCCTGCATGTTTGAGAGCAGTGGCTGTGGCGGCGTCGATGGTACAACATGCAGAACGCATTGTTCTATCACATCCACTGGTTGTGCACACCTCTCACCAGGTAGGAGCAATCATGCACAATACATGACAGCACAGCGTTGATAGGGGTATGAAGCTATTTTAATGGCTACTGCTAATCTGACCATTAAACCAACTTCCGTTGTACAGGGCCCGACATTATCGTTACACAAATTGGTAAATAAAGGTGAATTTTCCAATGATTCACATGATTGCCTTGATCGCCTGAAAACATGCACTTCCTGCAGGCCGGATGTTTCATCATCCGCCCTGCAGGAGGGGGACCATTGGTACATTGACGGGTCCTGTTCCAAGCTAAATTATTCTGTATACTTGTGTGGTTATGCTGTAACGGAACTTCCGAATCTAATTATTGAAGCTTATTCGCTCCCATATAAATCTGCACAAGCTGCAGAGTTGTTTGCGTTTGATCAGAGCATGCCAATTGGCTAAAGGTAAATCAATTAATATATACACAGACTCTTAGTATTTAATTATTTTTCTCGAATGTGGTAGGAAAGAGAGTTCAAGACCGCTAAAGGCAAACCCATATATCACATAACCTGGTTTCAGAATTATTGAGAGCAGCACAGTTGCCTGTAAAATTGGCCAAAATAAAAGTTGCAGATCAGATGACAGGGGAACTGGAAGAGGAAAGGGGAATTAGATTAGTTAATGAAGTGGCAAAATGGGCTTCAAAGGAAGTTGTGGTAAGCCCAGATCTGAATCAAGCTGAAGAGACTGTTTCTATGATGCAATTAACTCTGGTGAGTGACATTGACATTAAACTGTTGCAGGCAAATCCATCTGAATCTGATATTCAACATTGGGCCTCAAATGAAGTGAAACCAGTAGGATGACGTCGACGCAAAAAATACGTCAACGAAAAATATGCCCGTCGATTCGTCGGATCCAAAACAAAGATGGCGGCGCCGGCGAGTAGTAGTAACATGAGTGGCTCCTCAGACTATCAGAAGTGCAAGGCGGCATGCACTCGTTCCTCTAAAGTATGGGAATTCTTTAATTTAAAAGGAAACAATTCCGTGATATGTCGTCTTTGCAAAATGGAGAAGGCCTTCCATTCTAGCACTACGGCAATGCACCAGCATCTGAAGAGGCGCCACCCGGTTGCAGCTGCAGATGACAGAGCACCGTAAGTTTTTTTCAACTCCCCACTTTGCACTCGATGTTGGAGTAGGCTATAATACGTTGTCGACACCTAAAGTTTCCGCTTATAGCTATTAATAATGCGCTTATAGCTATGAATGAATGTCGTGAAAAATACATAGAGGACACTGACAACGCGCTGACAGACAGGACCAAGCAGGTAACATTTAATAAAGTCTCAACTTTCAAATTTGGTCATTCAAAGAAAATTAAACCATAAATAGGCCTACTATTTTGTGGCTCTTTAATGTGTTGTGACAGATTGCCTCAGTTAAAGCTGCTCGTGAACCGATCATCTTTTCCTTGGTTAATTTATAGCATCAAATAGGCTAAACATGAATGTAGCCTACATCAGAAGGACTGTCGTTTTATCCGCGGAAAGATGTCAGTACAGTAGCCTACAATCCATTATTCAAATTAAAACCACCGACGTTAATCTTCTCTCTCCGGACTACTTTGGACAAAAATGGCGTATTATGATTGATTGATCAGATCGCCAGTCAATCAAACTCCCGGCAAATGTTTTGGTTTTTTTTTACATTTTATACACCCCCACCCCCGATGAAACCGGTATTACCGGTGTTGTCACAAGTCGATTAATAGAATCGAAATCGAATCGGACTGAAAAAATGAATCGTTAGATTAATCGATGCATCGAAAAAATAAATCGCTAGATTAATAGTTTAAAAATAATCGTTTATCCCAGCCCTAGAAACCAGACCAGACTAATTTGTTAAGGGATAAACAAGGGAGTATGGCTCTGCACAAGACCGCAATAGTAATACTCTGTCGACATTATCATGGTATTTCGCACGTTTCAAAAAAAAAGTTATTCAGTCAATAAATCAAACTAAACGCAGTAAGACTCATGTCTAACGTGCGCACAGAATAACAGACACAAGTCTATGAATCACGACTCATTACCACACCCGGAACTGCCGTTCCAACAACTGCAAATAGATTTTACACATATGCCGCCGTGCAGGAATAAAAAAAATTATTGCTTGTGATTGTGGACCATTTTTCTAAATGGACAGAAGCTTTTCCTTGTGTGAGGGGAAAATGCTAAAACAGTGGTGAAAATTCTGCCAAAAGAAATAATACACAGATTCAGTATTCCAACCGTTATTGAGAGTGACAATGACACTCCATTCACGTCCAAAGTTACGCAACTACTCGAAGGACTTGAACATAAATTGGCATTTCAACACACCGTATCACCCACAGTCAGCAGAGGCATGGTTGAACGGACAAATCGAACATTAAACAAAACCTGCACCGAAACCGGAAGAACATGGGTTGATGTTCTACCGGCTGTGTTTACTGAACTCAGAATGTCACCATCCTCTGTTGTTAAACTCTCTCCATTTGACCCCTTGGGTCAAAGGCCGCACTGGCTTTCTATCCACAGGTGACATGGAGGTGGTGATCGAGGAATATGTGGATTCTCTGATCAAAACATTGAATGGCATATATGGTGATGTTTCTCTTTCATTACCTATGCCCACAGAAAAGCCCTCTCATCCATTTGATCTGAACACTCAGGTGCTGGTGAAATGTCTGAAACCAACCAAGTTAGGTGAGCCTAATTACCTGGTCTGATTACTGTACTGGCGGTGACCAGAACGGGAGTGCTGACAGACCATCAACCGCAGGGGATCCACACAAGCCACGTGAAGCCTGCACCGGAGAAGGGCCTTACAGATTCAAGGGTGAAAGGTGAAAGCACTGGTGGAGCTGAAAATGCGATATAGGAGGACCCGAGTAGGTACCCGGAACAGTCAACATGAAAACATTCCTACAGATGCTCTGCATATGGCAGGCATTCGTGCTTTCCTACGCCCATTCAGCGTCAACACATCAGCAAGGAGTCGCAAGTGTAACTGTTATGGCTTGTCTATGTTCATAAAATCTAAGCGATATGAAAAATATTCAAATTTGTAATCATACTTGATTTTTATCTGTATATTGGTTGCGGAAGTGGGAATTTCATGAACTTCATCACGTGCAAATTCACGCATGTTTAATGCGGAAGCGAGAGTTCCGCGAATGAGTTGTTAAGGACATACCCTTACCCAAAACACTTATCTAAACTAAACCAATCAATAGAGAGTGTAAACATGATAGCAAGCTGTTGTGTGTGACAGAAGTAGATTGCAACGATATCCAGCGATGGCATTGGCTGTAGTGAAAGTCGTAGGAATTTAAAAGAGTGCAGTAGCACAATATCATACGAATTAGCCAAATTTAGAGAAGTCGTACGAATTCTGACGAATTCGCCATGAGTGTGTTGGCACATCTGCAGCACAAGTCAATTCAATATATAGGATTGTTTTCCTCACACAAAACAATTTGATGAATTTATTGAATATTATAGAGTGATTTTAGCTATTCTAACAGCTATAGTGATAAATGTAGGAAAGGCTGGGGAAAACATCCAACAGGGCCTTAGAACACTAAGCAATGATTATCAGCAAAACAGGCATCTGCACATTTAAAATAACCATGACAAGCTTTCTACTAAATGTGTTCATGGAAGTATAATATTCAATTCATAAATATTACATTTCAAACATTTCATATTAAAATTATTAAATGTACTAAACAAATCAATACATATGAATAAACAACATGTCCCTACATATTGCCATGCGGTGGCGTCCATGCTTACTTTTAAAAGATGACCAAAGCAAACTCTAATAATGCCTAATATATCTATCTATGGCAGGGTGGAGGGCGGGCCGGGTCGAGACTGACTGGAGACTGCAGTGTGACAAAGAGAGAGATTTACGGACAGCTGTCCAACACATATGTGCGTGTTTGTGTTTTTGTTTCAGTTTTATATTAAAATATTATTTATATTGTCAAGCCGGTTCTCAACTCCTCCTTTCTATTAATCCCTTAACACTGGTGTCGAAACCCGGGAAGGAGGATTGATGCGCCGTAGTAGAGTCCTCGCCATTACCATCAAGCCCAAAGGAGCAGTCACGGCCATCGGCCGGGGGACAGAGGACCATGGCCGTCGACTGCGAAGGAAGAAGGGGCTCCTAGCCAACCACCTGGCGCGAACAGGGCCGCCACCAGGGGGAGTCCCCTACCAGGTCATGTAGGTCATGATGACCGTCGACTGCAAGGTGGGAAGGGCTCCCGGCCGACTGCCTGGAGCAGGAAGACTACCTCCGATCCGCCCACTGTCCATTAGAGGTTGGAGTGGCCAAAGAACAAGCTACGGTGTATCGGTGAACCGGCGAGTAAATGTTTTTTCCTCTCTCTCTCTCTCTCTCAACATTTTTTTTGTTAATTTGGCACGATTGCGGAAGGCACACCCCTCCCCAGGGAAAGGGGAGGGGGGGGGGGGTACATCATGCCAGCAGGTCATTAGATCCAAGATGGTGGCGTGGTAGCACGCAGCGTCCGCTCCGGATCCAAAATGGTGCTATTTTTGTTTCTAAGCACGACTTTTACGGCACATGGACATCGGAGCAATGTTCGTGTTTACCATCGCCAGACACTGCTCAAAAACAAGAATCTTGTGTGTTTACATCAACACTGAATGGTGCAAGAACTCTATGCTAGTTTCTAGCTACTACTCATCGCTGGTGGAGTTTTTGACTGTTAGATGCAGACCTTTTTATTTACCATGGGAATTCACAACTGTCATTATAACCGGAGTTTACATTCTCCCCAGTGCTAATGCTAAGGAAGCGCTCTGTGAACTGTATGGGGCTATTAGCGTACTGCAGAACGCTCACCCTGACGGACTGTTTATTGTCGCCGGAGATTTCAACATGCAAATCTCAAGACAGTGCTCCCTAAATTCCATCAGTATGTGGACTTTGCAACGAGAGAGACGAACACGATTTACACAACATCCCAGGTGTGTACCGGCGGAGCACCGCCCCCACCTCGGCTACTCAGACCAGATCTCTGTTATGCTAATCCCAGCATACAGACCACTCATCAGGCGCACAAAACCGTTTCAGAAGCAGGAGCCATCTCTGCTCTTCAGGACTGTTTTGAGTATACAGACTGGCACATGTTCAGGGAGGCTGCAACATATGGCGACTCTACCAACTTGGAGGAATACACCGCATAACTGATCAGCTACATCAGCAAGTGCATTGAAGTCATTTTCTCCACGACATTTGCTTTCTGAGATCGCTGACAGTCACATAAATCCTAGTAAAGTTGATTCAATGTGATTTGATTCGGACATCACTGGACATCCTGTTGCTGATTGCACAATGCACGAGACTTTGTCTATAGCCTGCTTAGGCTGCTTAGCATTGCTCATTCTTATTCTCAAACGTTCATCCTTATATTCATCGTTATAAGTGTAAGGCGAGCAGCATCACCAAAGACCGTTCCCACTCCGGGAGGCGTTTCAGGTCTCTCCACACCCGAACCAGCAGGTTCAGAGGAAGCTTCTTTCCTGCGGCTGTCACCCTACTGAACTCTAGCCCTGCATCGCGGTGACAATTGACAATTGCCCCCCAAGACAATTTGCACTACCCTATCCCATCCATTCGGTTCTATTTATTTAAAAATGTACATACTGTAATTACACCTATACATAGCCATATTCTACTGCTCTTCATATTATTCATCCTGCACTTATTCTTACTGCTCTTATAATGTTACCACACTGCATATAGCTGTACATATCTGTCGTACAGTGGTATATGGTTCATACAGAATATCCATATTTACTCTATTTTTCTTATTATATATTCTGCAAATACACTGCATATATCTATATTATTCTACTGCTATTTTAATGTCACTGCTACTACATTGCACATATCTGTACATGTTGTTCACTGTTCATATTACATAGCCATATTTATTCTGCTCTTATAACACTGCAATATATTTCTGCAGCAGGGCATTGGGTGACGTTTCGGTGGCATACTAGCTCAGCAAAGAGACACCACTCTCCCATTCCTGTTAGGGTTTCCAATCGATTCTCCTCACTCAGTGATACACCAACTAAGAATCATGTTGAAAGAGCCCTTGTTATTGGCGATTCTGTTGTAAGGAACGTGGAAATAGAGACTCCAGCCACTATTGTTAATTGCATTTCGGGGGCCAGAGTGTCTGACATCAAATCAAAAGTGCTGGCTAATGCAAAACGTAGATTTTCTAAAATTGTAATCCATGTCAGCACTAACGATGTCCAGCATCGCCAGTCGGATATCACTAAAGATAATGTTAAAGAGGTGTGTGAATTTGCAAAAACTATGTCAGACACAGTTTTTGGGGTAGACCTGACCTGCTAAAGAGAGACTGACTCCATCCCTCCAGGGAAATCCCTCTAGTAATTTGGCTCATAGTCTTAATAATGATAGTATTTGACTAACTGGGGCCCAGGTCAGGAAGCAGACAAACTGGTTAATCCGAATGTCTGCTAGCTGTCTTGAGACGTCACACAGGTCACATAAACTACAAAACATAGAGACAGTATCACCTAGATATCTCATAGAGACTGTGTCTGTTCCCAGAACTACCAAAACACAATACCCTCACTAAATCATTCTGAAAAAACTAGATTAAGTTCAAACTTGAAAAAAATTTTTATAATTTAAATACATACAAATAAAAATATATCATATAAAAAAAAAGTAGGGCTATTCAACTTTAGATCTCTTTCTACCAAAGAGTGAAGTTTTTGGTGTTACTCAGAGGACAGGATATAAATGTAAGTCTTTTGAACTAATAATGCTTAATGTGACACCGTCAGATATAAATAAAAAAATCTCTGTCGTCTTTTGTCCTTGCTACAATGTATAGATCACCCGGGCCTTATTCTGATTTCCTTGGTGAATTTGCAAATTTTTCATCAGATCTTGTAGTTAATGTTGATAGAGCTTTAATTGTTGGTGACTTCAACATTCACATAGATAATGAAAATGATACATTGGGATTAGCATTTATCAATATTCTCAACTCTCTTGGAGTCAGACAAAATTTAACAGGACCAACTCATCACCATAATCATACGCTAGATTTAATTCTGTCATATGGAGTTGATGTTGATAATATATAAATTCTGCAGCAGAGCGATGACATCTTGGATCATTACCTCGTCTCTTGTATGCTGCTATCAGTTTATGTTTCTCAATCTACATCACGCTATCATTCAGGTAGAACTATTCTTTCGACCACTAAAGACAGATCTGGAAGATTATTAGTGAAACTATCTCATACACTCAATAATCCCCAAAGCCCAGAAGAACTTGATGAAATAACAAAAAATATAAATGCAGTCTTCTATAGCACTCTTGATATTGTCACCCCACTTTGATTAAAGAAAATTAAAGAAATAAGCCCTGCACCATGGTACAATAATCACACTCATGCTCTCAAGAAAGCAGCTCGGAAAATGGGGCACATGGGGAAAAATACAAAATTAGAAGTATTTTGAGGTGCATGGAAGGATAGTAGCTGGGTATAGGCAGGACAGCATATTTTAGTAAACTCATAGAAAATAACCACAACAATCCTAGATGTTTATTCAGTACTATGGCTAAATTGGTTAGGAATAAAGCCTCAACAGAACCAGATATTACATTACAGCACAAGAGTAATGACTTCATGAATTTCTTTACAGATAAAATTGAAATCAGAAATAAAATCGGAATTATGCAATCATCTGTCATAGCACAGGGTCTAATAATTTTCCTCTCATGCAACTTCAATCCTTCGCTGTCATAAGTTTTGTTAGCTCTTCATGACCTATCGAAACATCAAAAGCCACAACATGTTTGTTAGATCCTATACCAACTAAGCTCTTAATAGAGGTATCTCCTGTCATTTCAGAACCTCTTCTTAATATTATTAACTCCTCGCTATGCTTGGGACATATCACAAGAAACTTTAAAATGGCAGTTAACAAACCGCTTATTAAGAAGCCACAACTTGATCCTGGAGAACTGGCTAATTACAGACTGAATTCAAATCTCCTGTTTATGTCAAAAATACTAGAAAATATAGTATCCTCCCAAATATGTTCATTTCTACAGAGAAATAGTATATATGAAGAATTTCAGTCAGGATTTAGGCCTCATCACAGTACAGAGACTGCACTTATCAGAGTTACAAATGACTTGCTCTTATCATCTGATCGCGGCTGCATTTCTCTTCTAGTGCTTTTAGATCTTAGTGCTGCATTCGACAAGATTGATCACGACATTCTCTTGAATAGGCTAGAGAATTGTGTTGGCATTTGTGGAGTTGCATTAGCATCTCCTAGGTCCTATTTAGCAGACCGTTACCAATTCTCTATGTAAATGAGGAATTGTCAAACCAAACAAAAGTAAAATATGGAGTGCCACAGGGATCAGTTTTAGGGCCTCTGCTTTTCTCCATGTATATGCTTCCCCTGGGAGATATTATCTGGAATCGTGGAATAAGTTTCCACATTTATGCCAACGACACCAACTTTATATTTCTTTAAAATCTGATGAGATTTCACAATTCTCCAAATTAGCAGAGTGTATCAATGAAATAAATATTGGATGGCCAGAAATTTCCTTCTACTCAATTCTGACAAAACAGAGGTACTAATTATTGGACCAAAAAACTCTAAAAATAAGCCACTACAATATAATTTGACTCTCGATGGATGTACGGTTACATCATCTTCAACAGCGATGAACTTAGGTGTTATATTTGTAGGGCCTTGCCCCACTGAAAATGGCAGCAGAGACAGCATAGCCTTTGTTCTATGATCAAAGGTGAGACTTTGAACTCCATTTCCCAGAATGCATCGCAACCGGACGGAAGTCACGCCCATGGACTCCATCTCAGACGTCATTGGTCAAAAGCGGCCGATGACCGATGACGTCATCGTCTTAACAAAACCAGCGCGCACATTTAAGACGCTCTCTCTCTGCATCTACCCTGACTGTAACACCTACAGCTTCGCGGTGCTCTAAAGAGACATATCTACACCAAGGAATCCCTCCTTCTGGACAAAGAAAGACCACGTTTTTCTAACCCTCACTATTTGGCCACGGTAGAATAAGATTAACTTCGCTTTGTTCCAGTCGTGTAGTGTACAACCGGTTCACGTCATTTTCACTGTGAGACAACAGTGAATAGGAAACGGAAAAGGCAACCAGCTTTCCCTTCTCAATCGTTTTCTCTCAACGTTGACTACCTCTCGCGCTTCTCGCGATCACCGGACCCGAGAAACAACGCAGAGACGCGTCTTTTCGCTGACGACCGCAAGACAAAGGACCGAATCCAGACTTTCTTTCTCCTGACCGCTCAATGCAACAGGAATCCAGCAGACAACCCTACTTTAATCACACAGGATTTCACAAGTAAGGCTTGATATCTGGGCAGATTTAGTTTAGGAACTGTGACTTTTCTTATAAACCTAAATCATATATATTTGATTGCTGAATGTTTTGATGTTTTTGTTTACATTTACATGTTAACTACGATTGTTGAACATTTAATGTTTTGTTTACAACTGTACATTTAACTACGATCGCTGATTGCTGTTTGAGTTATGAGATCGTCATTTTTGATGAAATGTTTATTTATTGAGTGATCTGAATCAACGATTTAATCGCGCTGTTACCAGCGTGTCTCTGTTAAATTGCATGAACCCCTTTGTTCATTCTCTCTCTCTCTCTCTCTCTCTCTCTCGCTCTCTCACACACTGAAATTCACGGAGCGAGCAGCACCGCGGTTTATGGATGAATCAGGCTGGTGTTTTTCTAATTCTCCCGCCTGTTTCATTCAGTTCCTTTGTGTGTCTGCTCATTACCACCTGCACGTGGTATTAGCTCTATTGTGCTGGATCTGATCCAGCCATCTTGCTTTCCCTACAACTTCACTAATCGTTGGCTCCGCCCTTTCCGGCCTAGCCCTCCATTTTGACTAGTTCCTCACGAGGAGTTTAGTCCGCCATTTTGTGTCTTGGTTACCGACTCGAGACACACACACATTCACTAGCATAGCTCCACCATTTAGTTAGGATTTCCACCTTATGTTTTTGTGTTATTTTCATTTAGTATTGGCAGTGTTCATTACTGTTTGATTATAATAAATCTTGTTATATTATAATAAGTATTCCTGGTTTGTTTGTTTGAATATTGTGTTGGAGCCAGCCTCTGCCACGTCAAGAACTCCTACATTACTTCAGGATTGTTAAATTTTTGTTGTTAGAAGCCAACTGTAACCAGATTACTGTTGGGTTCATATGGCAACAATCTGACTAACTTCTTCCCCTTTTGATTATTTTGATTCTCAATCAAAATACTCAATCTGCAGGGTAGAATTTTATGAGACTTGATCAGTCACTTACTATAATTTTTCTCTTGTCAAAGAGTGGTGCCCAGAGGATAGAATTTAACGAACTAAATTATATTATTTAATTAATAATTAATAAACATTAATTATTAATTTATATTTGATAGTAAAACTGATCTAACCAACCTGTGAGCCTACATAAATTGGTGCCCGTGTAACATTGATTTTAATCAATGTTCTATTAATTAATTATTGATGGTTGTCTATGATAACTATTAATTATTGCTAATAAACACAGCCGCTCCAAAACTTGTGAGCCCTACATATTTGATACCCATCTGTCCTTTGAAAATCAAATCACCAATGTTTGTAGAACAGCATTCTTCCACCCAAGAAATATTGCTAAATTAAGGCATATGCTCTCTGTTGCTGACGCCGAAAAACTAATTCATGCGTTCATGACCTCAAGACTAGATTAATGTAATGCATTACTGGGAGGATGTCCAGCAAGATCAATAAATAAACTTCAATTGGTTCAAAATGCAGTAAGCAGTGTGCTAACAAGAATCAAGAAATATGATCATATTAGCCCCATTTTATCATCGTTACATTGGCTACCTGTTAAAATTCTGTATTAATTTCAAAATTCTGTTAACTACGTACAAAGCTTTGAATAGTCTAGCTCCGCAGTACTTAAGTGAACTTCTACCATGCTATATTCCAACACGATCATTACGATAACAAAATTCTGACATGGTAATAGTACCTAGAATATCAAAATCCACAAGAGGAAGATCCTTTTCATATTTGGCTCCTAAACTATGGAATAGTCTCCTCAACACTGTTTGAGATGCAGACACACTCTCTCAGTTTAAGTCTAGACTAAAGACTAATCTATTTAGCCAGGCATACACCTAATTTATCCTCCGACCCATAATTAGGCTGCTTTAGTTGGGTCTGCTGGAACCAGAAACCAGAAACATTGATCATGATTTATAACTGCAATAAATTTAATGGCATCTATGCTTATATTATTTTATTTGTTTCCCTGTCTCAACCTAGGGACTCCTATCCTGAGGTAGGGTTGCAACGGTATGAGATTTTCACGGTATGATAACGGTCTCAGAAAATACCACGGTTTCACGGTACCACAGTATTACACAATTACTATTATTAGTGAAAACAGAAGGGTTATTTTATTAATTTATTTATTTTTGAGCAAACACTTTATTTTAGTGTCGACCTGCCATAGATCAAACATAATCTGTATTTAATGTGTCCTGGGTCGCATTTCCTTTTATGTTCCATATTCCAGTACAAGGACATGCACCAAGTGACATTATTTTTGTTGTTGATGTCACCAACAAAATCTACAGGAAGTTGTCTCTCCCTCTCTTAAAATTGAAGAGCATATTTACTTATATGAGCCCATTATTATCCCGTTTGTTACCTAACATCACATATTACACAGAAGGAAAGGCTCCTCATTACCATGGTCAGGTCAGTGTGCTAGTCTTAAATAATAGTAATAATAAATGAATGTTTTTATGAAAAATAAATACTAGCTGAAACACATCTTGAAACTTTACCCGTTTACATGCTAAGAGTCATGATGCGGGTATCCTCAATGGATTCATTTTCAGCACACAACTGAATAACACAACTGCATGAATATGATAAATAATTACTGCCGAATAGACCAGTTGAGAAACACTGCTTTAACTCACACACACACTCACGTCAGACCCCCTCGCCTCGCTTCTCTCAGACATTTTCTCCGCTGCACGCGCCTGCGTGTACATTTGTGTGTGTCGCAAGTTGACGAGTCTGACAGGCAGACAAGGAATAAAGGAGACGTGCACGTGAGATTCTCCGACGAGTCAGCATACAGAGAGGAGGTGCAGTTGCTAATGGACTGGTGCAGAGCCAACAACCTGCCTCTGAATGTGGACAAAACAAAAGAGATAGTTATTGACTTCAGGGGAGCAGAGAGTGACCACTTCCTGCCCTCCAATCATCGACGGCTCCTCCGTGGAGATTGTCAAGAGCACCAAATTCCTTGGTGTTCACCTGGCGGAGAACCTCACATGGTACCTCAACACAAGCTCCATTACCAAGAAAGCCCAGCAACGTCTCTACTTTCTTCGAAGGCTGAGAAAAGCACATCTCCCACCCCCCCATCCTCACCACATTCTAGAGAGGGACAATTGAGAGCATCCTGAGCAGCTGCATCACTGCCTGGTTTGGGATTTGCACCGTTTCTGACCGCAAAGCCCTGCAGGAGTCTCTTTTCCCTCCATCAAAGACATTTACACCAAATGCTACATCCGCAAAGCAACCAGCATGACCACACACACGCACGCTTCATCCTCCTGCCGTCTGGCAAGAGTTAACGAAGCATTCGGGCCCTCACGGCCAGACTGTGCAACAGTTCCCCCAAGCCATCAGACTCCTCAATACTCAGAGACTGTAATGACACATACACACACCTGTACACCATCCAACTTAGCACATGTCCAGAGATGCACTTAATTCATTGTCACTTTATACCTGGCTGCTACCTCAATAACTGCTATGTCCATAGAACACTATTTCATAGTACGTTATGTTTACATTGGGCATTTTTAGCACTACTCAGATTAGAAATGTGTACTGGTCAGCGCTGCACAGTCTCTTACTGTGCCAATTGTCCTGTTCCCATTTATTAATTATTGTACTGTCCTGTACTTTTTGCATACGTTTGCACATGCACTTTATGTAGGAATCTGTAGGTATTATTTAGTCTGTGTAGTCTCATGTGGTTCTATGTTTGTCCTATGTTGTTTATGTAGCACCATGGTCCTGGAGGAACGTTGTCTCATTTAGCTGTGTACTGTACTAACTGTATATGGTTGAAAGACAATAAAAACCACTTGACTTGACTGTGAGAACGAGGGAGGAATGTGGCAGGGCGGAGGGCGGGGCTGGGTCCTGATTCCGCACACCCGGCCCCTAATCAGGCTGATAAGCCCTCGAGAGGGATAAAAGGCCAACTGAAGAAGGCAGTGCGAGAGAGATTTACGGACAGCTGTCTGACACCTTTGTGTGTTTGTCTTTTTGTTTAAGTTTCTTATTAAAATATTATTTATATCGTTATATTTTTTATTTTATTTTACAACAGTTGTATTTCTGTTATGCTATATGTTCATGCTGCATTGGTCCAGTTAAACCACAGAGACTTTATTTTGATGGTAAATTGTTTTTTTTTAAGATATCCGTTTAAAATAGTGTTTTTAACATGCATCTCTTCTGTACACCAGTGACACATTAAAACATTGGTAAAACGTTTGGAATTACATCAAAGTAAAGAATGAATGGCACTATCTGCTTTTAAGGAACTTTAAGGGGGCTTTCACACTTGGTTCGATTGCCTGTTCCGAACCCGAGTTCGATTGCTCCCCCCTCCCCCCGATGGACTGTGTTCACATTATATATTTGTATCCGAACCGCGGTACGCTTGCGTCATGAAGCTGCAGCTGGTGCGTAATCGTGTTGCTTGATAACCGCGAAATGAAAAGGCGTCAAAATTCAATGAATAGACTTGCTCGGTTCACATTTGTTCTTCTTTTTTTTAACCTTTGGTTTTGTTTTCAACATCAAGATACAGAAACACCCTTGCGTCTGTCTGCCGCAAAAATACTGAAATCGTTCAAAAGACAGCGGGCTGTCCGCCGAAGACAATTTTTGCGAAGGCAAGCAGAAATCATCTCTCTGCTTGCAGTGCGTGTGCGTCAATCCCGCTTTTCGTCAAGGTAAGTGTATTTACACTAGGGCTGGGGCGGTATGGATTTTTTCTAACCGCGGTTGAAAAACAAGATATTCCCGCGGTATAGCGGTAAACCGCATTAAATACATTACATTGGATAAAATTTATCAAAAAACGTTGGTGCGGACAGATGAGTTTTGTGATGCGGTTGCGGATTAAATAATAATAGCCCATCCGCGCATCTCTAATACAAATGGAATGTTATTATGTGTCATGGAACATTGCGCTCCCCAACTCGCGAAAGGTCGGATTTGCTCCATATTTTGATAAGTTTTGTTTAGAAAACCTTGAATCCATGTAGGCTAATATCATTAGACATAATCCATATCATTAGAATCAATGAATCCATGTCATTAGACACAACGAATCCATGTCATTAGACACAACGTGCACACATGTGCAGGCCAATGTTTTTTTTGTTTTTTTGCGGTGACAAGCTCAGACCCGCGGTTGGAGTCACGTGACCGCGGTATTGCGGTAACCGTCCCAGCCCTAATTTACACACACACACACACACACACACACACACACACACGCACACACGCGCACGCACACACGAAAGTAAACCCTTTCCGCTCATTTTGAAAGTGACGCGTGTGAGACTGACGACCACATTATACGTCATCAATAGCGGTTCACTTCCGCGGTTTGGTTCGATTGCATTCATATCAGCAGCGAACCGTACTGGATTTCACATGAACCGTACCCCAGACCACCTTTTTAAGCGGACTCGAGTACGGTTCGCGGGTGCGCACCCGAGTTCGGAAGACAGCGTTCACATCATCCAAACGAACCGAACTCTGACGTCATTCGAACCGGGGTGCGCACCAAAAGTGCTAGTGTGAAAGCCCCCTAAAAGGCCTGATCCCGCCGGCGCGTCCTGCTAGATATTTCCGGCATTACAGCGGAAACAACTTAAAATACTCCTTAATTTTTGGGCATACAGATAAGTGTAAGACATTATTAGAGACTATAAAGGGTCTACTTTTATTTGTGTACACTCACAATAACAACAAAATCTTGTGCTTTTGTAAAATAATGAAAATAAAAAGGGTGAGCTTTCAGCATGCTCCGTGTTCACGAGCATATTTCAGAAACACGTCACAAAAATGAACTGAAATTCTGCGAATACTTGTCACACAAACATGAAACATATGTCTAAAGAAAGCTTAAGATATCTACTTTTAAATAAAACAATTCAAATTTAAAACAAATATTCTCCTACAATGTAATCTGTATGAAACAAAGCGATGTACAGTTTTTACTGGCTTAGCTCATTAAATGTAATGTGAACCCACCCACCAGCAGAGAACGCCATTCATACGCTAATGTTCTGAGGCGATCAATGCAAATAGTACACGCTCCCGACAGTGTTCAGAGGTTTGATGTAAACAATTCATTCATTTTTCTGCGCTTTTGTAATGATACACAGGCGAGAAAACTCCTGGATAGTAAGGAAGAGTAAACATTTTCCTCAGAAGAAGAGCGAGACTCCGATGAACGTTTGTATTTTGAAAAGAGACTTGATCCAGCCGAGGATACAATTTCGGACGAGTAAGTCATTTAGTTTTCATTAGCTGACATGCTATTTTATATAAACATGTACATATTTTACTAGTGGGACTGTTTCAAGACTTGCCAGCCAGGATTCAGAGTATTGACATTTGAAATATTTCCTAATAAACAAGATTTAATTACATTTAAATGCTGTTTCGGCAAAAGTAGGTATTTAAATTGTATGCTTTACGATATAAATATATGTAATATGATATAAAAATAATATGAATGTTTAGATTATTTTATCTAGTGTTTATGCTGCCTCATTATCATCAACAAAGATTTTGCAAATATGTGTTCAAGTTAAATGAGTAAAATGCACTTCAATAATGCCCATATTAGAAAATCAGCATATTAATAATGATTTCTGAAGGATCATGTGACACTGAAGACAGCAGTAATGATGCTGAAAATTCAGCTTTGATTACAAATTGCATTTTACAACATATTCAAATAGAAAACTGTTCTTTTAAATTGTAAAAAGAGTTCAGAATATCAATGTTGTTTCTGTATTTTGGATCAAATAAATGCAGTCTTGGTGAGCAGAAGAGACTTCTTTTAATGGTAGTGTAGGTCTAAAATTAAGTAAAGTCTTTATGTACAGTCAGATTACTTTTAACTTAAAACTTGATTTGGATCATTAAGTCTCCTCACATTCATTCTCTTACGCTCATTGCTAGGCCCAGGGGAGGCGTTTTTTTGTCTCTACAGGTGTAAATTACCTTAATATTTATGATCATTCACGCCTCCTCGCATATGACCTTTCAACACTAAAATTGTCTTACAAAAGTTAAATTACTATATTGTTTTGTATGAATGAGTGATCAGGATTGTTTTCACATCATTTTGTAGCAAAAACCCTAGGCTACAAGATCCAGTTCTCAAAAGTCGTGTGGACAAATGTTTAGTATGTGTTATATGGCCTTATTTCAATGACTTAAAATTTTAGTTTTTTCAAAAACCATGCATAAACGTTATTTGCTCAAAAATACAAAAATGTACACACATGTTGCTCACATATTATTGTAGCCCAGTTTGTGCTGAATACAGTGTTATCAGACTTTAGCCATTAATGTGGTTTTAAGCAACTGAAAAAAAGCACAAATGTCAAGGCATGTCAAAACTTAATGACAGTTTGCCCAAAATACTCTCAGACCCCAGACGGTTAACTGTGGGACCTTATATAGACAGGTGTGTGCTTTTCCAAATCATGTCCAATCAACTGAATTTACCACAGGTGGACTCCAATCAAGTTGTAGAAACATCTCAAGGATGATCAGTGGAAACAGGATGCACCTGAGCTCAATTTTGAGTGTCATGGCAAAGGCTGTGAATACTTAAGGACTTTTTGTTTTTAATAACTTTGCAGTGATTTCAAACAAACTTCTTTCACGTTATCATTATGGGGTATTGTTTGTAGAATTTTGAGGGAAATAATTAATTGAATCAATTTTGGAATAAGGCTGTAACATAACAAAATGTGGAAAAAGTGAAGCGCTGTGAATACTTCCGTATGCACTGTATTATAATGGATTTTTATGGGAGAGAAAACTCGTAACATGAACTAGTGTATTTCTCATTGGATTACAGTGTAGGGAAATGTACAAATAAATCAAAGAGTTTTTTGTATTATTATTATTTTACTAAACCTGTAATGTATGGCACATTAAAAAAAGTTGACAAACAATTTTTGTTTCTCAACTTTGTTCCATCAAATACGGGACGATTCCGTATTATACAGGAGAGTTGGCAACCCTAGCCCTAATTGTAGCTGTCACAGCTGGCTACATTTTTTAAGGTTACATTGAGAAACTTCAACAACTTAATTTGAATCCCTACAGAATAATGAAGCACACCCGTTGAATCTGGAGAACAAAATACATTGAAGTTTTGAAATCCTAGAGACGTTATATATACATATTTAGAGACGTAATAACATTTGTAATTATTTATTTATATTATTGTGTCACACCTAACTGTACGTTCACACCAGAAGCGGCGAGAGCGTCAAAATTCGCTCTGGCTGCCCTGCCTTCGACGCTCAAGGACGCTCGTGGACGCTCTGACGTAGTTGAAATAGGCGGCAACGTTTGTTCAGAATGCTTTGTTTTGTTTACTATATTTAAAGGGGCCGCAATTTAAACATCCAGACATGTCGACCATTTACTTTTTGCCGACCTATCACAAGTAGCGTATATCCTCATGTACTCTTTAAAATGTGAAAATAATTAATCGATCGATGGCAGTAAGTAATTAAAATTATAACTGTTTGTTATAAAAAATAAAGTACATTTGTAGTAATAACTGTGGTCTTGGTCATATATTACAGGGAAACCTGTCACGGCAATAATTCGTTTCTCCTCCATTTTATCTTCGGAACGAATGCTTGGTGGGAACCAAAGTTTACACGGTTGTGTTCTCTAGACTTCGCTAGAGCGGAGCACTTCTATATTCCAATAGGTTGCCGCCGAACCGCGTCACAGCTCATTACCATAATGTTGACTGCACTTGAACTTCCATCTGACGCCCACGCCGCCCAAGACTCGCCGCGCCGCTTCTCGCCGCGGAGAGACGCTGGATGTCATTGAAAATGAATGACTTCCGGTCGATTTGACGCTCTCGCCGCCTCTGGTGTGAACGTACGGTTAGAGACGCCCCTGCCTTGCGGGACTAACTTTTCTTAACGGAACACAAAAAAATAAAAAAAATAAACCTACACATGGTGATTTCACTGGTGATTGAAATAAAGAGCTCTAGTATTTGGTGTCAACATCACTCCTTGTTGCCAGCATTTATTGTCACTAGGGTCTAATTGAACTTCACTTTCTCATGAATTTCTCAATGTATTGGTGACCGTTTCTTAAAACAGTCAGTTTATTATTATCAGTATGAACATTACCTGTGTGTTGATGCCCAAGTGCATGAAGATGTAATCAAAGATGAGCTCCTGTATGTCGAAGTTAACAACAACGTTACGGTCAAACGCGCTCTTGAACGTCCAGCGCAGCGGCTCAAGGTTCGGAATGTCATTACCGATGTGCGTGTCACTGCGCGCGGCTCCTCTGCTTCGTGCAGCCGCTGATCTAAACACGAGCCGCGGCTGATCAAGCCCCGACGTGCCGGACGCCCAACCTGCGCGGCATTGAAAAGAGCCGTTATCCACCACTATCGGCGCCGGACGCGGCTCCACACATTCCAACTTGACTGTGAATAAAGGATCAGGGGAACATTTAAAGTCCTGAAACGAGAAAACATTGTGACTCGTGTAACGTGTATCATCCATATTGGGAAAAGAACCGTCTTCTTCGTCGCGTTGGATGAGCGTCTGCGGAGTGCTCATTACTGCCACCTGACGCGCGCACACTGTCATGACCAAATCCTCTCAAGAAAACGAAAGGGTGGTGTTTTATTTTATTTTTATTTTTGTATTATTGCATTAAACATATATATTGAATAACAACAGTGGGGACATATTGCTAACAAAGGGGCAAATAAAAACAATACATAAGATATCACATCTAAAGATTACATTTTCAATGTGACATCCTTAAGGATTTTATATGTTTTTGAAGCCTTGGCATTCAAAGGTTTAAACATATTATTAAAAGAGGCTAAAAGCAATTTTACATCAGTAGAAAAAATTCTAAAATTAGGTTCGATTGTATTACTCTGGCTTTATGAAGATGAAATTTAACTAGAAGACAAAGTAACAATAAATAACAATCAAATTTAGCATAATTAAAATGAATATCTGAAAGAAAAATCATAGTCTCTGTAATCTGCACCAGTTTGTTAAAACATAAAAATAATAACAAGGTTATTTCTGTCCAAAAAGATTTAGAGAACGTACACTGATAAAACAAATGTAAAACTGATTCTTCTTCCATTTTACAAAAGGAACACAAATTCTCAAAGATTGCAAGGGTAATATTTGTTTGAGTAATTTTGAAATGAAGTTCTCTAATTTTATTTGGGATAAGAAGTTTGTAAGGAATTTAGGTAATGAATACTCCATTTTGAACAGGCTTTAGAAAGAGTTACTTGATCTGAGACAATAGCATTTGTAATGAAAAAATTATTACATTTCTTGTCTACAATATGGATACGATTAATTGAAAATGTAGGAATATGATTAGACAAGCTAGCATAACTTAGGTGTGTTCTAATTAAAGATTTGAAGCCAAGTGAGATACTTTTAACCACCTTATTGAAGTCTCTTTCAGAAAACGGAGCACCCTTCAGAGTAATAAATTCATTAAATGAGATAAGTTCCCCATGATTATTGAAGACAGTGGCGGTTCTACATTGAATTGCACCCTGGGCGAGACCACCTTTGAGCGCCCCCCCAAAAAAACACACACACACACAAAATTATCCACAAACAGTCATATTTTATTATAACAACATTTCTCTTAAAGAGAAATTTATATTTCTCAATTGCACAAATCCTTCCTAACATCCGACATTGTGCAGAATTGTGTTCTTTGTCTTTTGGCAAACTATGACAGTTATCAGAACGTAAATATACACTATATACATAAATGTGCCAAATATATATACAATCAGATATATACAAAATTTAACAAGTGCAGAGAGCAACAATAATATAACACATTAAGAATAATATACAAATAAAATATAGAATAGAATATATATATTATATATTACACACAAATGTGAAAACACACTAAAGAGAATCTAATTATTACACTATTGCACTAAGAACAGAATACACAAACTAAAACTAAAACCTGACTTTTCTGGCTTTCCTTGATGCAAAATCATCAATGATGTCATCGTATGAAATCTGCTCCCCTATTGAGTGATTGATACTGATGACGGCAAGGCCAGTGAGCCGTTGCTGGGACATGGTTGATCTCAGGTATGACTTGATCAACTTTAGTTTTGAAAAGCTCCTCTCTGCTTGAGCCACAGTGACTGGCAGAGTAAGTGCAATCCTGATAGCAGTCCAAAAATTGGGGTAGATCTCGGATAGATCCTTATCATGCATAAAAGTGATAAGCTCAAGGAGGCTCATGGTCTTTGATGGCAGTTCAGGGAAGTTCTTAATTTCCTGCACAAGCTCTCTACTGTCCACTTCAGAGTGCCCCTTAAAGTGCAGTGTGCTGCCTAGTGCCTCGCATTGCTCTGCCAGCTCCTCACCTGCAAGACTTGGGAAATTTGTCAAAACCCCGATTTTCTTTCCCACATTTTCCAATGTGGAAAATCTCTCCTTGATGGCTGACGTGGCTGCATCAACGACAACGTTGAAGAATCCAACCTCCAACTTCCTAAGTGCATCACTGAAAGGCTCATCATGTGATTCATATGAGAAGTGCCGCTTTGTGGACCTCAGCCTTTTTTGTTTTAAAACAGCCTCCACATTCATCTCTTCACAAATGTCTTTGGCCGCCATCTGTGCAGTCACAAAGCCACTTGCCCTGTAGCTCTGGAGATCTCACTCAGTCTTCTTCAAAAGACTCACAGCTAGGTCCACATCCATACTAGGAGACTGCATGAGTTTGCTGGCATGTTGTATTGCAGATAGCATGTCATACCAAACAACCATGCAGATGCTGAAGCGGTATGACCCCACCTCCTCAGACAAAGACTGGGCCTCAGCCTTTATAGCAGGGTCTTTGGTGTGGTCTTTCACCTCAATTAAAGCCTCTCTCACGGCAGCTCCCTGGTACCTCATGGGCTCTACGCTCTTGACCTTGCTCTCCCACCTTGTTTCTGCCCACATCTTTAAGGTGATGCTCACATGGTTCTTCAGTATGGCCCATCTTTGGGTGGAGGCTGAAAATAATGTGTAGAGCTTTTGCAGGACAACAAAGTAACTTATAGCATCAACAGATCCCTTAGCAGCATCACACACAACTAAATTCAATGTATGCGCTCCACATGGCACAAACAGAGCTCAGGGATTCTTTTCTAAGAGCCTGGCTTGAACTCCCTTATTTTTGCCTTTCATGTTTGCCCCGTTGTCATATGACTGTCCTCTGCAGTCTTCAAAAGGAATTCCCGACTCCTCAAGTCTCGTCAGGATCATGGATTCCAAGTGCTGGCCTGTGGCCAAAAATCCCATAAAATGTTCCCTGATATGGGGCTTGTCCATCAGTGACACCACTCTAATGACCACTGTCATTAGAGTATCTAATGACACTATATCTGGGGTGCAGTCCTAACAATTACAGAAAAAAACTTTGCCTGCTTGATGTCATCCACTATATAAGATATGATTTTGCTGCTCAACAAATCAATCAGCTCATTCTGCACATGATGGCCTAGCTAGCTGTTTTGACTTGCTGTTCCTCTTTCGACACGGTTAAGGTGATCTTTCATAATGGGATCAAACCTAGCCATAAGTTCGACCTCTTTGAGAAAATTGCCATTTGATGGTGTGAACAGTGTTTCTGTGTGTCCCCTTAGAGCCAAATTTCGAAGTGCCAGTGACTGCACGATAGCAGTGAGACGTGTCAGCACTGCTCTCCATCTTACCCTCTCAGCCTCCAGAAGTGCCATCTCCAGCTTATCAATAGTTTCCCCACTTTTTAACCTCACTGACAGTTCTTTCCATGCTTTCATGCAATTGAGGTGTTCTGGACTGTTTTCGTGTGATGTGAGGTAATCGCTCGCATGTTTCCAATTTGCCATTCCTGCACTTGTTAAATTAATGTTCCTCTTGGAAAACAATTTGCAGCAGAAGCGAAAGAGGCTGTTGTTCTTCACTGAATAAATCAGCCAACTTCTTGCCATCTTTTCACCACTTACTACTGTCTTCCTAAAATATTGGTGGTGGCAACTTCTCCCATCACTCTCATTCCTACGGAAAACAAAGCCAGGTGGCACCTTACATGGTCCTCTGCGAACCAGCTCAGTCCGAATCCTGTCAGTCATATGTGAGGGCCAGTTAGCAGAGTCGGTTGACAGAGGCTCATCCTCAGCAGTGGGGCTCAGTGGGGGTTCAGCTCCAGGCATTTCTATCAGACAGCATTTTGGCACATTACTCAAAGCACATAGCAGTGGAACATAACACATAGGCCTACTCAGAAATGATCAGAAATATTAAAATTACATTAAATTGCAGTTGTTCAGTTGTCTTGTAGCCTAGGCATACCCCCTCCACACACACACACACACACACACACACACACACACACACACATACAAAATTCACCTGAAGGCTCATGCTGGAGAGAAGTAGAGGCAAATTTGACATCATCCTCAATATCAGATATTTGTGGAGAAAGTTGTGAAGACATATGTGTAGCTGAGGACATAGATGGTAGCTCATCCTGAAGAGTCGAGACCATTCCAGAAGAGGCCTGTGTAGCGGGGGAGGTGGGTGGCTCATCCTGACCAGTGGCAGAGGATGCTCCAAAATATTTTAGAAGTGCCCCTGAATTGCAATTAAAGGACCATGATGATGTTTTATAACAGCTAAAACAGCCAGTCAAATTGACCCCAAACATAATAAGAGAGACATAAACATGACAACTTCTTGACATTACCAAGACAACATAAATTGTCATAAATATGTCATAAACATGCAGATGAATTATCAAACTTAAGAAACCACTTAGCTTCATGGGTTAACTTTACATTAAACTGTCATGTGGGTGGTTTTGACATTGGCTGTCATGAGGCCATTATAACTGTGTTATGAATATTTTTCTTGACCTCAACTACAGTGGTACACATTGAATTTGTCATTAAAATGTCATTGTACCACTTGAGGTCAAGAAAAGTATACATGACACTGTTATAAAACAACTTGACAGAGTATTAACACTTAATGACATTTTACTACTGGGAAAAAAAGTGGTCAGAAAAATATTCATGACACAGTTATAATGGCTTCATGACAGCCAATGTCAAAACCAACATGGCAGTTTAATGTAATGTTAACTCATAAAGCTAAGTAGTTTCTTAAGTTTAATAATTAATCTGCTATGTCATGTTTTTTATGACATATTTATGACAGGTTATGATGTCTTGGTAATGTCAAGTTGTCAACAAAGGCATCTCAAACAAATAATGTCATATTTGCATTAAAAATGTCATAATTGAGCGAGTGACACTTAATGACAGTTGTCATAAACATACATAAAAACCTCCTTCATATTCATGGCATGTGTCATGTAGCAAATAAGTAGTAAATTAATAGCAAATGTCGTCTCTTTGTTCAAAGTTTTTTTATAATGACAACTTTGCAAAAACAATTACTGTATGATGAAATATACACATTTTCCCTTTTTTAAACCGAACACACCCCGCCCATAACCCACCCTTCCATCCAATTACAAACAAGCCTGCATTTAAGAAATCCTACTAGAGATTATTTAAAACACACATCCAAATTGTAGTACATAACGGTATAAGGGTAAAAAAAAAAAACAATAAAAAATAAAAATAAAATAAAAACAAACAAAAAACAAAAAAAAAAAAAAGAGGAAAAGAGGGTAGCTACTCTGATATTGTTGTAGTTGGTTTCTCAAAAAATGTCAAGAAGGGGCACCATATTTTGTCAAATTTATTCTCAGATCTCTGGGTGGTGTACCGTATTTTCTCTAAATTCATACAGGACATAATGTCCCTAATCCAATGTGAGTGGGAAGGAGGAGCAGGATCTTTCCACTTGAGTAAGATAGCCCTACGAGCTAATAAGGAGGCAAAGGCCAATACTTTCAGCTTCCCTTTAGGCAAGCTCAAATTTGGAGCAATGCCAAAGATGCCAGTAAAAGGGTTTGGCTCAATCTGTTGCTGAAGTACTTCAGACAACGTTTGAAACACTGATGTCCAGAACTCATTCAAGGTGGGACACGTTCAGTACATGTGAAAGAGTGATGCAGGTGCGCTCTTACAGCTATCACAGGTCGGGTCCACATCAGGGAACATACGAGCTAGTTTGGTTTTAGATATGTGAATACAGTGTACTACTTTAAATTGCACAAGAGCATGTCGGGCACACATGGAGGTAGAGTGTATCCATAGAGTGTTTACCATTCCAAATATAATTTATCATTAAAGAGTAAAGAGTGTGAAAAAAGGATTTGGGGAGAAAAATGGGAAGACATTGGAAAAGATATAGGAACTTTGGGAGAAGAGTCATTTTAATTGCGTTTATCCTACCTATAAAAGAAAAAGACAGAGGAGACCACTTCCATAATATTTGCTTTGCCTGATCCAATAATTTGAGGAAGTTTGATTTAAATAGGTTTTTAAAATTCCTGGTAAAACATACCCCAAGGTAACTCAGATAATCTGTCACCACCTTGAGTGGGAAAGCAGTATACTTGAGTTTAAGTGCTTCTGTATTAATCGGAAAGAGTTCGCTCTTACTCAAGTTAAGTTTATAGCCTGAAAATTGACTAAAGACTTCTAACACAGAAAGTGCCTCCGGTAGGGAGGTGGCTGGCTTTGAGACAAACAAAAGTAAGTCATCAGCATATAAAGATACCTTATGCTCGATTCCTCCTCACCATATCCCCTGTATTCGTTCGTTTCCGCAGATGGCAATCGCAAGAGTTTCGATTGCAATAGCAAAAAGGAGTGGGCTCAAAGGACAACCCTGCTGGGTCCCACGATGTAAATCAAAACTACTCGAGTAACGGCTGTTTGTTAATACTGAGGCAGAAGGGCATGCATATAAAAGTTTAACCCAAGAAATGAAAACAGGACCCAAACCAAATTTTTCAAGGGTAAAAAATAAGTAATTCCATTCTACTCTATCAAATGCTTTTTCAGCATCCATAGAAGCGAGGCATTCTGTTACAGTATTCTTGGGGGAATATAAAATGTTAATTAACCGATGGACATTATAAAATGAGTGGCGTCCCTTTATAAAGACAGTTTGGTCGGGGGAAATGATAAAGGGAAGAATATCCTCCAATCTGTGGGCGTAGATTTTGGCAAGTATCTTTATGTCCGTATTTAATAGCGAAATTGGTCTGTATGATGCACAATCTAGAGGGTCTTTATCCTTTTTTAACAACAGGGAGATACAGGCCTGATAGAACGAAGGGGGAAGTTTACCTAAGTCAAATGAGTCTGAGAATACTGAACATAAAAAAGGTGATAATTCAGCTGAAAATTTCTTAAAAAAGTCAGAAAAAATCCATCTGGGCCAGGAGATTTACCTGATTGCATAGATGTTATTGCTGCAATAATTTCCTTCTGAGTAATAGGTGCCTCAAGGCTATGCCTCAGGTCTTGAGAAAGGGAAGGCATGTTTAGATTACTAAAAAAGGCTTCCATGGCAATTACGTCTGCTGTACAATCCGAACTATACAAATTAGAATAATATATTTGGAACTTTTCGTTAATACATTTCTGATCCGATGTTGTATACCCACTGTCTGTCCGTATTCCAGGGATAAGTTGCTTAGCTCTAAATCCACGCAGTTGATTGGCCAGGAGTTTACCAATCGTGTCACCATGCTCGTAAAAAGTACTTCTGCTTCTCAGCAATTGGTCGGCAACTTGACGAGAGGAAAGAAGGTTGAATTCTGTCTGGAATTTTAAACGTTCTTTGTAAAGTTCAGGTGAGGGCGAATTAGCATATTGTCTGTCTATGTTCAGAATATGATCAGCAATTTCAGTTTGTTTCTGTTTTAAACACTTATTTTTATGTGCTGCAATAAATTATATGTGTGGAGATATGTGTAAGAAAATGGATCCAATCTCCACTGTCTTCTTGTACACTCAACATCAGAGAAAGCCAATTGAAGGAGCAGAGGAACGTGATCTGAGATCACAATACTTTCATAACTGCATGACTTAAGGTCTGACATTAATGAATTATCAACAAAAAAATAATCTATTCGGGTGTAAGTGTGGTGAACATGAGAAAAGAATGAGTATTCTCTTCCTGTGGGGTATGAAAACCTGTACGGATCAGAGAGGCTATAATCAGCAAGAAATTATTTGACATGGTCAGCAGATCTGCTAAGAGTGGCAGGGTTAGGGGAAGAACGGTCTAATACTGGGTCTAAATAACAATTAAAATCCCCACCAAGAATAAGAGAGTGAGAATTGAGATCAGGTAGTTGAGAAAAAAATCTCTTAAAGAATTGTACATCATCAATGTTAGGTGCGTAGACGTTGGCCAAGATGACTGACTTATTGTAAAGTTTGCCAGAAACAATAATAAAATGTCCAAATGTTATTATCCGATATAATGTTTGAGGGCTCAAAAGGAATGTTACTATCAATAAGGATAGCTGTGCCCCTAGCCTTATCCCTGAAATTAGAATGGAAAAGTTGTCCACGCCAGCATTTACCTAAACGCCATTGGTCAGAGTCATGCAAGTGGGTTTATTGAAGAAAAACTATCCCAGCCCTGAGCCGCTTTAGGTGGGTGAAGACTTTACCTCTTTTCACTTGGTGATTTAGCCCCTTGACATTCCAACAAATTAAATTCAGATTGCCCTTCATCTAACTCCGTTATAGTAAGCTGAGAATCAGAAGAGTTGCCACGATGAGAAAAAGAAAGGCACATGAACAGAGTAGCAAAATAACGAGGAAAAGAAAAAAACAAAAAAAGAACCTAAAATAACTGAAAATACAGCAGGCGGTAGCTTATCAGCCATGAACACAGTTAACTCCAACCCACCCGACCCCACCCCATATGTTGCTCTAAACAGCAAACCCCAAAAGACCCTTACTAGTCTCACAACCAACATTCCAGGCTTTACTTCGCGATCTGTGCTAGCTCCCACATAGATCTTGTACAATTCACCCTATAGCAGCCTAGTCACATAATGAACAATCATATATATATATATACCCAGCAAACAATCAAAATGACGACAAATCTAACAGAAATAGTCATCCAGCATATTCAGATACCAACAGAAGAAGCCGTGAATTAGTCAAGCTGTCAAAATGATAAACAAAACAAACAAAAATTGTCAATAATAATAATAATTAAATTGTCACACTCATCCAGCTAATTTGAAATAAAGATAGAAATAAATAAAAGGGCGTGGATTAGACAATGCAGGCTACAAAAAAAGAAAAAGAAAGTGTCCCGCTCACCCAGCTGATTTTCTCATTTTAAAGGGCGAAGAGAGAGAAAAAAGCGCGAGGTAACATCAGTCTGAGAAACTGGTTGGGGCTAAGAACAGAATATTTGTCCACAGTTGTATACTCAAAACCAAACGCATTTACTATGTACTCCCATCCAAAGTAGAGATGCAGCTGGATGCTTCAGAAACAGACCGCAACCACCTCCTCTCTCCGCTCTGGAGAGTGATGCGCAGCTTCGCAGGGAAGAGGAGGGAGGGTCGGAGACCGCGCTGATAGAGCTCAGCCATAACCCCCTTGTATTCAGCCCGCTGCTTCAAAACGTCCGCGCTGTAGTCCTCATAAAACCGAAGCTTGTGACCATGGTATTCCAGCTCGCCTTGTTTACGTGACTCTCTCATTATCAAGTTTTTAATCTGGTAACGGTGAAAGCGAATGATGACGGGACGCGGTCTCTCGCGCGGGCCAGGTTTGGGTGCCAAAGTGCGATGAGCTCTGTCCAGCTCCGGGGGAGAAGAGAGAACTTGATCACCAAAAACCACGACGAGAGGCTGAGAGAAAAAGGCGGTGGCGTGCGCACCCTCAACTGACTCTGGTAAGCCCACAATACGAACGTTCTGTCTCCGACTTCTCCCTTCCAAATCCGACAGTTTAGACTTCAGTGACTTGTTATCTTCCTGCAGTAAGGAGCACGTAGCCTCAAGTTTCTCCAGGCGTCCGCAGACAACTTCCGCGTTCGACTCAAGATCGGTTATACACTCACCTAAAGGATTATTAGGAACACCATGCTAATACTGTGTTTGACCCCCTTTCGCCTTCAGAACTGCCTTAATTCTACATGGCATTGATTCAACAAGGTGCTGAAAGCATTCTTTAGAAATGTTGGCCCATATTGTTAGGATAGCATCTTGCAGTTGATGGAGATTTGTGGGATGCACATCCAGGGCACGAAGCTCCCGTTCCACCACATCCCAAAGATGCTCTATTGGGTTGAGATCTGGTGACTGTTGGGGCCATTTTAGTACAGTGAACTCATTGTCATGTTCAAGAAACCAATTTGAAATGATTTGAGCTTTGTGACATGGTGCATTATCCTGCTGGAAGTAGCCATCAGAGGATGGGTACATGGTGGCCATAAAGGGATGGACATGGTCAGAAACAATGCTCAGGTAGGCCGTGGCATTTAAATGATGCCCAATTGGCACTAAGGGGCCTAAAGTGTGCCAAGAAAACATCCCCCACACCATTACACCACCACCACCACCAGCCTGCACAGTGGTAACAAGGCATAATGGATCCATGTTCTCATTCTGTTTACGCCAAATTCTGACTCTACCATCTGAATGTCTCAACAGAAATCGAGACTCATCAGACTAGGCAACATTTTTCCAGTCTTCAACTGTCCAATTTTGGTGAGCTCTTGCAAATTGTAGCCTCTTTTTCCTATTTGTAGTGGCGATGAGTGGTACCCGGTGGGGTCTTCTGCTGTTGTAGCCCATCCGGCTGCTCTGTGCTGCTCAAGCAAAGTTGAAATGGATGTAACCGAGAGGCTAACATTAGCATCACTGCTAACACTGTCCGAGGACGTCTCTGACTCTGCCAAGTCACTTTTTGCATTTTTCATCGGTCTGGGCATTATTCCGAACGTAGTATTGGTGATATCAGCAATATATGTACAGCTAATTGATGAAAGTAGGGTTTAAACAGGAAAGACAGAAAAAGTTAGTGGGAGCTAGAAAACGAACACTCCTACTCCATGCTGGGTAACCCGGAAGTCCGCAAATGTCGTCTCTTTGAAACTACCTACAGATTTAAAAAAAATTCTGTTGGCTAATTACAGGGCCTAACGTAACCCAACTGATGGAAAGAAATAATAACTGAACCTGTAACAGTTTGGTTGCGAAGCACAATATTATTGTGAAATTAGATCTCGTGTTTGTTGACTTAAAACCGAATTATTGTTGTATAAGCATAACAAGCATCATAGCAAATAGGCTAACAAACGTAAGAGTTACCAACAATTAACATTAGCCCTTTATTCATGACAACATGGATACCGTAATCATATCACAGAGAGAACATAGTTGCATACCTTTATCTTTTGCTCGTTTCTCCTCTTCTTCTTTTCTTTTTTTCTAAATTGTGCACCTGATGGCTTTGACCTTTTCCTATCATCCCTGTTTATTTGGCACTCGACAATCAACAGATTTCCCATCCCCCGCCCCCCAACACTGTCACTCACATTACGAGTCACAGCCAGAAGTCAAGACTAAACCAATTCAACTTGGTGAGGTGACCACATAATCCTTTTGTATTACTTATTTTTATTAGCCATTTCACACAGAAAAACAAAAATGTGCAGGAACTATAGGCCTGTATTTATAATATTATGAATAAAATGTGCGTTATTTGGAAGAAAGTCGAGTGTGACTGACTTTAGCCCACTAATTTTATTAGAGTATTGCTCTGTTATACAGTGGACCCCCCCCAGTCAGTCACCCAGAGGTCAACTATCCCCTGCCTGCTGCGCCCCCCTCCCCTTTCCCCTTCTCACACACGGCACCTTCTCAGCACGCAGGGGCGCCAATTTGCCAATTCCCCACACAGTGAAATTATAGATTTTTTTTTTTTTACTGCTCGTGCCGCCCCCCATGTGACATGAAAAAATGCCGCCTCGGGCGAATGCCCAGTTCGCACGTGCCTAAAACCGCTACTGATTGAAGAGATTAGAAATAAAAAGGACATTTTGTGTCTGGCAAAAAAAGTTATTTGTTGCCAGACAGAACATTTTCATTATTCCAGATAATACAAGTGTGGGGGGAGAAATTATGTTTAAATGCAATCTTCCAGGATTCAAGAGCTTGTTTGTGAAAATTAGAAAGTTTGATGGGTAATTTGCAACATTTAAAATTATAAGATAATAAGAATTTAAGGTCACCACATTTTTCAAAAATCAGATTAGGGATCCAAAACCAGGGTAAGTTACTATTAGAGATATATTTCTTTATCCAATTAATCTTAAATGTCTGATTGATAGTCTGAAAATCCAATGTATTAAGACTGCCCTCCTTATAGGTTTTTACAAGAGTTTTTCTTTGAACAAGTTCTACTTTATTTTTCCAAACAAAACGAAACAGCAGAGAGTTTATAGATTTGAAAATTTTGGAGAAGGCGTTCGGAACCTGATTTACATATTTCAATCCCAAGATACCTGACACAACGTTTTACATTAATGCCACAAACAGATGTTTTGTCTGAGACATGCACATACATGATTTCACTCTTCCTGGGATTCACTACCAGCCCAGAAGCTTTAGAAAAAAGATCAAAGCTACTTGTTATGTTCCCTGTTGTCTTTTGTTTTTGTACTGTCATCGTGAAGTTTAGTTTAATTCCTGTTTTGGTTTTGTAGTCTTTTTGTAGTTTCTTTTAATCTGTCATGTTCACTGTTGTCTTGTGTTCTATGTTTCACTTTCTTGTCTTGGTTCCTTGTCTGCTCCGTGTTTTCCTTTTCACCCGTCACCGTTCACGCTCCATGTCACGTTTTCTTTGTTGTCCGCCCCGTGTTTCACTGTCCTTGTCTAAAACTACATTTCCCACAATTCCCGGCCTCCTTCACTGCATGCACTCATCATTGTTTCCAACTGTGTCTCGTTCTGTCTCCACTTTGTCTGTGTATTTAAACCCTGGTTCTTTGTTGAGTCTCTGTCGATTGTCGTTCGTTTCTTGTATGTTTCGTAGCCTGGTCCGTGTTCCCTACCCGAGTTCTTAGTTTTGTTTGTGTTTTGTTTCATCGTGTTTAATCTGTTTCATTGTGTTCAAGTTTCCAGTTTTTCCCATCGTGGACTTTCCTTTGTGTTTACCTTTTATTTCTTATGTGTTAAAGTCATTAAAAATCGCATTTGGATCCGCACCTCTCGTCTGTCTTGTCCTGTTTCCTCACCCTCCATAACAGAACAATCGACCAAAAATGGATCCAGCGGTTCAACAGGCCAATTATCGGCTGCTGTGTCTGAAGCAAGAGGACCGACCGGCAGTGCTTCACATTGGCGATTTTCTCAGGCTGGCTAGCGTCTCCGACTTCCCGGATTCTGCCCTGGTGGTCTACTTCAGGGGCAACCTGAACGCCTCGTTGAGGGAGCGGTTGCCACCAGCAACGCACGAGTGGACTCTCTGCAGATTCGTGGAGATGACGTTGCGGGTCTGCGGCTCACCGTTAACTGTGGGCGTTGCTGAGAAGGACTCTACCTTGCCATCCACAATGGAGTCCCTTCGACCACCTCCGGCGGCCCAGGTAACACCAGCCCCACCTGTCTGCGAACCGACCCTCACGCCAGTCACCTACCACGAGCCAGCGCGGCCCACTTCGTCAGCCCGGAGGAGGGAGAGAAGACGGACTTCCGCCTCCCGGCCCGCGCCAGCCCCGGTCTGCGAGCCAGAGCCCACGCATGTCATGGTGAGCGAGCTAAAGCCCACGCATGTCACTGTGAGCGAGCCTGAGTCCTCGTCAGCCACGGTGAGCGAGCTAAAGCCCACGCATGTCACTGTGAGCGAGCCTGAGTCCTCGGCCGTCCCCGAGCCAGCGCCAGTAGCCTCAGACGTCAGTGAGCCAGAGCCGATAGCCTCAGACGTCAATGAGCCAGTGCCTGTAGCCTCAGACGTCAGTGAGCCAGAGCCGTTAGCCTCAAACGTCAATGAGCCAGAGCCTGTAGCCTCAGATGTCCCTGAGCCAGCGCCTGTAGCCTCGACCGTCCCTGAGCCAGCACCTGTAGCCTCCACCGTCCCTGAGCCAGTGCCTGTAGCCTCAGATGTCCGTGAGCCAGCGCCTGTAGCCTCGACCGTCCCTGAACCAGCGCCTGCAGCCTCGACCGTCCCTGAGCCAGCGCCTGTGGTCTTGACCGTCCAAGAGCCTGCGCCAGTAGCCCTGACCGTCCAAGAGCCTGCGCCAGTAGCCATGACCGTCCAAGAGCCAGTGCCAGTAGCCACGACCGTCCGAGAGCCAGCACCCCCCGAGCTTACCAGAGCTCCGCCTTCCGAGGTTCCCGAGCTTTCCAGAGCTCCGCCCTCCGAGCTTTCCAGAGCTCCGCCTTCCGAGCTTTCCAGAGCTCCACCTTCCGAGCCTTCCAGAGCTCCGCCTTCCAAGGTTCCCGAGCTTTCCAGAGCTCCGCCCTCCGAGTTTTCCAGAGCTCCGCCCTCCGAGCTTTCCGGAGCTCCGCCTCTCAAGCCTCTCGAGCCTTCTAGGGCTCCGCCTCCCAAGTCTCTAAAGTCTCTTGAGTCTTCCAGGGCTCCTCCTCCCGAGCTTTCCAGAGCTCCGCCTTCCGAGTTTTCCAGAGCCCCGCCTCCTGGGCTTTCCAGAGCCCTGCCTCCCGAGCTTTCCAGAGCCCCGCCTTCCGAGTTTCCCGAGCTTTCCAGAGCTCCGCCTTCCGAGCTTTCCAGAGCTCCGCCTTCTGAGCTTTCCAGAGCCCCGCCTCCTGGGCTTTCCAGAGCCCTGCCTCCCGAGCTTTCCAGAGCCCCGCCTCCTGAGCTTTCCAGAGCTCCGCCCCCGAGCCTTCCAGGGCTCCACCTCTCAAGTCTCTCGAGCCTCCCAGGGCTCCGCCCCTCAAGCCTCTCGAGCCTCCCAGGGCTCCGCCCCTCAAGCCTCTCGAGCCTCCCAGGGCACCGCCCCTCAAGTCTCTCGAGCCTCTCAGGGCTCCACCTCTCAAGTCTCTCGAGTCTTCCAGGGCTCCGTCTCTCAAGCCTCCCGAGCTTTCCAGAGCTCCGCCCTCCGAGCTTCCCAGAGCTCCACCTCTCAAGCCTCTCGAGCCTGCCAGGGCTCCGCCCCTCAAGCCTCTCGAGCCTGCCAGGGCTCCGCCCCTCAAGCCTCTCGAGTCTTCCAGGGCTCCGTCTCTCAAGCCTCCCGAGCTTTCCAGAGCTCCTCCTCCCAAGCCTCCTGGGGCTCCGCCTCTCAAGCCTCTCAAGCCTCCCAGGGCTCCGCCTCTTGAGCCTTCCACGGCTCCGTTTCCCAAGCCTCCTACGGCTCCGCCTCCCAAGCCTTCCAGGTCTCCTACGGCTCCGCCTCTCGAGCATCCTACAGCTCCACCTCTCGAGCCTGCTACGGCTCCTCTCCCAAAGACTCCCGAGCCTCCTACGGCTCCGCCCCCAGAGCCTCCTACGGCTCCGCCCCCAGAGCCTCCTACGGCTCTGCCCCCAGAGCCTCCTATGGCCCTGCTCCCAGATACTCCAGAGCCTACTAGAGCTCCGCCCCTCGAGCCTTCTACGGCTCCGCCTCTCAAGCCTCCTACGGCTCCGCCTCTCGAGCCTCCTACGGCTCCGCCCCCTGAGCCTCCTACGGCTCCGTCTCCTGAGCCCCCTTGGCTCTGCCTCCAGAGCCTTCCAGGCCTCCGCCTCTGAAACCTTCTACGGCGCCACCTCCCTCAGCTCCGCCTCCAGAGCCTTCCAGGTCTCCGCCTCTGAAACCTTCTACGGCGCCACCTCCCTCGCCTCCTATGGCTCCGCCTCTCGAGCCACCCGAGCCTCCGACGGCTCCACCCTCGGAGCCTCCCGAGCCTCCTACGGCTCTGCCTCCCGAGGCTCCTACGGCTCAGCCCCCAGAGACTCCAGAACATTCCAGGTCTCTGCTCCTAAAGCCTCCTACGGCGCCGCCTACCTCGGCTCCGCCTCCTGAGCCTCCTTCAGCTCCACCTCCTGAGCCTCCCTCAGCTCCGCCTTCTGAGCCTTCTAAGCCATCACCTCCCTCGGCTTCGCCTCCCGAGCCTCCCTCGGCTCCACCTCAGAGGTCCTCCTTGGCTCCGCTTCACGCGGTTCCGCCGGCCTCCCCAGTGGCCACTCCTCCTAGGTCCCCTGAACCGGCCCTTGCCTTCTGGCCAGCCCCCGGGCCATCTAAACCTGTCCAGGCCCGGTCAATACCTCCCTGGCCTCCTAAACCTGTCCCTTTGTGCCCCCATAGACTGCCTAATTGCCCCTTGTGCCCCCATGGACTGACTCCTTTCCCTTTGTGCCCCTGTGAACTTTCTCTTTTCCCTTTGTGCCTCCGTGGACTGCCCAATTGTCCCTTGTACCCCCATAAACTGCCTAATTGCCCCTTGTGCCCCCATGGACTGCCTTTTTGTCCCTTGTGCCTCCTTGGATGGTCCCTGTGTCCCTTGTTCCCCCTTTCATCTATCTGTTTTCTCCCCCGGTCTACCCCCTCACTCCTTGGTAATTCTGTGTTTTTGGTATTTCTGTTTTTTTGTTAGGACCGTCTGGAATCCGGTCCTTTTGAGGGGGGGTTATGTTATGTTCCCTGTTGTCTTTTGTTTTTGTACTGTCATCGTGAAGTTTAGTTTAATTCCTGTTTTGGTTTTGTAGTCTTTTTGTAGTTTCTTTTATTCTGTCATGTTCACTGTTGTCTTGTGTTCTATGTTTCACTTTCTTGTCTTGGTTCCTTGTCTGCTCCGTGTTTTCCTTTTCACCTGTCACCGTTCACGCTCCATGTCACGTTTTCTTTGTTGTCCGCCCCGTGTTTCACTGTCCTTGTCTAAAACTACATTTCCCACAATTCCGGCCTCCCTCACTGCCTGCACTCATCATTGTTTCCACCTGTGTCTCGTTCTGTCTCCACTTTGTCTGTGTATTTAAACCCTGGTTCTTTGTTGAGTCTCTGTCGATTGTCGTTCGTTTCTTGTATGTTTCCTAGCCTGGTCCGTGTTCCCTACCCGAGTTCTTAGTTTTGTTTGTGTTTTGTTTCATCGTGTTTAATCTGTTTCATTGTGTTCAAGTTTCCAGTTTTTCCCATCGTGGACTTTCCTTTGTGTTTACCTTTTATTTCTTATGTGTTAAAGTCATTAAAAACCGCATTTGGGTCCACACCTCTCGTCTGTCTTGTCCTGTTTCCTCACCCTCCATAACACTACTTAAGGCAACTGAGACCTGTGATTCATTTCCAAGGAAGAGGCATGTATCATCAGCTAATTGACTGATTGTTAAAGTGTTTCCTCCAACCTTTATACCTATTTTTATGTATAAGGTAAGAAGTTCTGCAGCCAAAAGAAAAAGAAAGGGAGAAATTGGACATCCCTGACAGATACCACGACCAACAACAAAACGGGAAGAAGTGCCAGAAGCTAAAGAAACAGAACTATTAATACCATTATAAAGAGTGCGTATCATATTTATAAATGAACTACCAAAACCAAATTTAGACAAAAGAATGCTCAACAGTGTCGAAGTCAATAAAAAAGATAATAGCCTCTTTGTTAACTAATTCAGAATAATCTAGAATGTCTAAAATTAATCTAATGTTGTTGTAGATGTGCCTTCCTTTTAAAAAAACAGATTGGGTGCTAAACTAGGTTTGAGTTTATCTGAATATATGGATGCCAAAAACTTGTAATCTGAATTTAAGAGAGTGATTGGGCGCCAATTATCTAGGTGTTTTAATTCTTTATTAGGTTTGGTATGAGGGATATGAGACCCTGCTTCATTGATTCTGCCAATTCGCCATTCACAGCACATTCTTTAAGCGCTTCATAGAGAAGGTCTTTAATAGAGCCCCAGAAGACTTTAAAGAACTCAAAAGGTAAGCCATCGGGCCCTGGAGATTTATTGTTTGGCATTCTTTTCACTATATTATAAAGATCATCTTTAGTAAAAGGTTTCGCGCAGAGCTCTCTGTTGTAATCATTAATTTTGGGAGTCACAGATTTAATCCTACTAAAGAATGGATGAAGCATGAGGGTCAAATAAGGAGGAATAAAGTTTTTTGTAAAACTCAAAAACATGAGAGGATATCAAATAAGGGTCATTAATTAAATTATTATTAATGTAAATAGATGTCATTTTCTTACTGTTTGTATGTTTCTTTTCTAGATTAAAAAAATAAGTCTTTCCAAACTCGAGCCATTTTGCCCTTGATCTGATAAACACACCCCTTGCTTTTTCTAGATAAATGTCATCCAATCTATTTTGCAAAATATAAAGAGATTCCTTGTCATCATCACTAAGAGTTGTGTTCTTCAGGATCTCACTCCTCTTTTTAATTAAATTTGAAAATTCCTTATTTTTTTCCATCATTCTCTTTTTTCCAAATTTAACAGAGAATTTCCTGCATTCAAACTTAAATTGCTCCCATTTAGTGATGACCGAGATACCAGACAGAGATGTAATGTTCTCTACGATTTTCTCAATTTCCTGACAATATGAATTAGATAAAAAGAGCAATTTAAGTAGCCAGGGTTTAACTTGTTTTTTTGCCTTATTCTGTCTGATGTTAAAACAATGTCAATGGTTGCATGGTCTGTTAAAAGCGAGGGTGAATTTTCTGCAGAAGTCAAAAAAGGTAATAAACCTATCAGCCACTGATCTATTCATGATTTTTGAGAAAAATCTGATTTAAACCAGGTGTACATGGAACTACCAGGATGCAAGTATCTATACGCATCGAATAAGTTTAAACTCTGACAAAGTTTTCCTACAAGAAGGTTAGCACCATCAGAAACCCTTCTTGGTGGATATCTATCAGCAACCAAATCAGGCGCCTCGTTAAAATCACCACCAAGTAAGACAAAGGCAGAAAGATATTTCATTTTTAGATTAATTGTTTTCGAAATTATATCATCAAATAGAGCTACATTTAACGAAGATCTGTTGAACCCATATATGTTAACCATTATAAAAATACTACTCTCTATATGGGTCACTAAAATTAACCATCTCCCTGTCCCTGAAGAAAAAGATTCAGTGACCTTTCCTTTAAACCCACTATTAAGTAACACAGCGACCCATCCTGATGAGCTGGACCCATGACAGAACAAAACAGTGCTCCCCCACTGGTTAGGCCAGAGCTTTTCATCCTCAACACAAGAATTCTTGCAGAAAATATATGTCCCGTTTCTTAGATTTACAAAACAAAAATAAGGCTTTTCATTAGTTAATATCACGTAGTCCCCGAACATTCAATGAAAAACAAGAAAAACTTAACGAGAACGTTAGATTAGAACAGTACAGAGTCTAATGAAATTACACAAATTTAAAACTTAACCCTTCTTAAAGGATATGCAAGACCTCCAACCCAAGTGCAATAAGGCAGATCGAAATACCCTATCATTGACCCATACAAAAAAAAAAAACAATACAGTCGAAATGGAAGAAATTATAATAACTTATATTAATTATAAAAAAAAATTATATTATTTTTTTTTAAAAAAGAAAGAAAAAATGAAATAAATAAAAAGGAAAGGCCTAAGCTTGCAATGCCATACTATATGTCGTGAACGGAAATTCTTTTCCCGTTAATAAATGCAACAGATCCATTAAATCCAGCTTTCTTTCCTTCCTTCCTTGCCTTTTCCACTAGTGACCAAAGTTTATTTCTTGCCTCTTTGTCCTCTTGTGTAACAAGATATGGATTCTCTTTTGTTTCAAAACTTCGGAACGTTTGCCTGATGTCCATATTGCATCACGACATGTGCGGGATAGAAATTGCACGATGATGCGTCGAGGATTAACGGTACCAGACTTTGGACCGAGCCGATGTGCGATATCAACCATGTCCTGGAGCTTCTCTGCGGTGTACGGAGAGAGATTTCTGAGTAACTCAACGATGACCATCTTAACATTCTCCCCTTTACGCTCAGGAATTCCGGCTACACGGAGGTTCCATCTGCATTTGTAACCATCGAAGTTGCAGCATTTCTCTTTGAGAACATTGTTCTCACTTTCTAACATCGCAACCTTTGTCTGTAAAGTGATCACCTTCTCTGTCACGTCTTCCACCTGCTTACTCATAGCTTCAAGCGAGCAAGTAAGCTTACAAATTGAGGCTGTGTTTTCTTTCACAGATATCGTGACTGATTGCAGCTTAATCAATGATTCTTCTTGCAGCCTGCTCAATTTTTCAATGGCTGTCAACAATACAGCATTAGATACAGCGTCGGGAGAGTCGATTCGATTTTTCTTCTGAGCAGGGGACTTACAAGGAGTCTCAGGGGAAGCCCCAAACTGTGGTTCAAGGCATATTGCATAGTTGTGCACCTTCAAGTTGTCGCTGTTAACCGAGGCTGTCTCCATTTCATCACCCATGTCTTTAGTCTCTTGATTGTGCGAGAAAATAAATTTACCAAAACTTAAGAAAGACGGGACCGGCTATCGTTATAATTTGGTCTAAAGAGGGTATATTAAGCTTTCACTGCATATTACAGATAAACTTGAGCATAGAAGTTCAAAAAAACTAAGTCCTGCATATGAAAACAAGAGCGCTACAAATTTTCCTATTAACTCAGCGCCATCTTGCCGCCCCTCAAAAGGGTGCTGTCACTACTCGATCCATACCAGAAACACGATTGGTACTGCGCATGTGCGAAAATGCGTCTACTTCCTGTCTGAGGTATGTCGAAACAATTTACGGCAATTGTAGACAGTAGTTATTTGACACTACCCGATCAGTACTGGAGATACTTTAACTAGTGATTCTCTTGATATAAATACACTTTTTTTGTAAAATATATTTCAAGGTTGATATGTGGCACAAATTAAATTGATAAAATAAAATATATGGAAAAATAATTTAAATATATATATATATATTTATTTATTTATTTATTTTATTGCTTAATGTGAACACTCAGTTCACCGTGTGGTACAACAAAGTTAATACACAACAATAAATAAAGAATAACAGCAATATAAGAATACCAACACCATAACTCAAAACAGAAACCAAACAAAAAAGTAACTAAAATAATAAACAAGAAAGAAAAAGAAAGAAAAAAAGTGGGAATTACTTAAATTAAAAGAAAATTACACATTAATTAAATTAAAATGTTTGTAGGCCGTGCAAATTGTACATGTTCTGAGGGTTTTTTTGTTAAGTGAAGATCAATTTGTAATCAAATACTGTTTACCTCTCGTAAGAATACCAAAAAAATAGGTTTACGATTCAAAAATTTAATTGATGAATATAAAATCTATATAGGAAAATAATAAAATTTATTATAAAGCAGGCATTTGGATCTGCTTCAACAAATCCAAAAATAAGAGTTTTAGGATTCTTTGAAAAACTTAGTTCCCCTTCTGTCGCTCTCTCCACGTTGTGTCAGAGAAGCGACACTAGGCCGATATACATCTCTGATCTATGAAAAAAGGCCAATGAGAAGTTGGCAGCCGGTATTTGCATATCCCGCCCCCGGACATACGGGTATTTAAGCAGCGCAAATATGGGAGTTCATTCAGAAAATGTATTCGGAGCCGATGGTCGTGCATGCAGTCTGCTGCGAGTTACACACCAAGTTCCTGTTTAAATCCTCTGATGCTCTGCATGCTGTTGGACTTTATGGCGCACAACAGCGGCTTTCTCCTTCGTGCACGCTGTGCATTCTTGCCCCTGGGCGCTTCAACAGCGCAGACAACTCGAAAGAGTTATTCTAAAAGAGTAATTTCGCTCTAAAAGAGCAAAACACAGCGGCGTTGAACGTCCTTTTCAGGACGCGTCTTTTTAAAGACGATTTTTCCGCCCCTGTGTAGTTTCTGGATGCGGTGAGTCTCCCCACCTCTGATGGTCATAAAAACTGCCTTGCATTCCTGGGTTGCGATCACACGCAGGCAGCGTTTTTATGAATGGTCTATGTTTTCAGTATGGGAACATGACAGCATTGAGGTCGTAGGCTTTTACTTGTAGTGAGAGAAAGCCACTTCAGCCACCCCGCACCTCGCCTCCTTCCTACGGGATTGAGGCAGGCGCCGCGGGTGATGGAAACGATCCGGGGACAATGACGGGCGCCGTTTCGCCGGGTGAACCCCCTCGAAACCCCCCGCCTCCCCGGCACGCTTGCTGGTTTCCGACCGAGCTCGGGATGAGCATTCTCTCCAATGGGTTATGTTTTTAGTGTCAGAACATAACCGCGGCAGCGTTGCAATCTCTGCTTTCTCTTGTATTGAGAGAGAGCCATTTAAGCCGCATCACGTGCCTCGCCTCCTTCCTACGGGATTGAGGCAGGCGCCGCGGGCGATGAAAGACGATCTGGGGAGAATAACGGGACGCTTTCGCCGGGTAAATCCCCTCGAAACCTCCCGCCTCCCCGGCACGCTTGCCTGCTTCCCCCGAGATCGGGATTAGTGCGGTCCGCTTAACGGCCTACTGTCCGGTCCCTCGAGCTCCCCGGCATTGGATAATGACATCACCGCTGCATCGGAGAGCGTAACAGCGGCGTTGGATGCGGATAACTCGCCTGGGCCGCCACCTTCGGGTCTCCGCCCAGTCTGAGCCTGACGCACGGAGGTCTGCTATGCTTCCCCGGGCTTAATTGGTTCCGCGGGCATGTGCGCCGCTCACAGCCGGACGTGCATGACGAGCTGAGCAAGCCCAGCTTCCTCGCTCCTCCGCTCTCACTACCCTCGGTGGTAGAACGGTCCCAGACCGCTCCCCCTGCATACCATGGCCCCCTACTGCAAGTCCACTGGGCCAAGGCACTCCAAAATCTGCACTTGGGTAGTCCTGTTGTTGACGTGCTGCAGGAACTGGACTCAAACAGGCAATGGCCACCCTCCGTGGTCCAGAAACGCAATGCATGGACAGGACCTGGTCGCAGTACAGGAGGCAGACAAAGCACGCTTTCTCAAAATGCCCCCGTCTCCCAGCTCCGTCCATTCGGCGACACCACTTGACGACTCCGCCCAGCAGTCCTCAGTGGTGAAGAAACAGATGGAGGCTATTCTTCATGTGGCTTTCAAGAAAGAAAGAAAGTGGTGCTCCGCCTCAACTAACGAAGAGAGTGGGCCCAGCTCTCAGCCCCAGCGTCGTGCTCCCCGCAGAAGTTGGACGCCCCTCGTCTCACGGACCCCCTCGAGGTCCCGGAAGGCTCCCAGGCGCTCCTGAGATGACCGACCCAGAGACCGAGACGGTAGCTCCGGAGCTGGTAAGACCGCTCCGTTCCCCAGTGGAGGGCCGGGAGGAGAATTTTTTGTTAAATTCATTACATTCTATAGAGCTATTTCCTTTTGGTCTCTGGGTCACCTGGCCTGCAAATGCCGTTCTCACGGCACTCTGCTTTCAGGCCTCAACAGTCCCGGTTTCCTGGATGCGGTGTCCCTGCCTTCAGCCCCACGACTGTTCCCCGGCTGGCCGGTTCAGACGAGCTCAGAGGACGCTTCACTGCCACCCGACGCCGCAGTACCTGTTCCAAGGTACCTGTTACGTCCAAAATACTCGTCCTCTTGGTGCCCCTAGCATGGAGTTTAGAGGCGTGGCTTTTACTGCCCAGCCCGTCACGCTGGCTGCACTGGACGATTTGACTCGGTTATGCAATTCAGTTTGCCAGGCCTCCGCCCCCCTTCGTGGGCGTTCATTTTTCCGCAGTGCACGCGAACATGCCCAGTCCCTGCACGAAGAAATCGCCTCCCTTCTAATCAAGGACGCGATAGAGCCTGTCCGAAATGAAGAAGGGTCTCTACAGCCCTTACCTCATTGTACCCAAGTAAGGTGGCGGCTTACGACTGATCTTGGACCTGTGAGTTTTCAATCGGACCCTGTCCAAACTCCCGTTCAAAATGCTCACCCAGAAACAAATTCTATCTGGCGTCCGGCATCTAGATTGGTTCGCAGCGGTAGACCTGAAGGATGCGTACTTCCACGTCTCGACTTGCCCTCGACATCGACCCTTTCTACGGTTCGTTCGACGGCCAGGCGTATCAGTACAAAGTCCTCCCCTTCGGCCTGTCTCTGTCCCCTCGCGTCTTCACGAAAGTCACAGAGGCAGCTCTTGCCCCGCTCCGAGAAGCCGGCATACGCATACTCAATTACCTCAATGACGGGCTCATCCTGGCCCCCTCGCGAGAGTTACTATGCGCGCACAGAGACCAGGTGCTCAGGCACCTCAGCCGTTTGGGGCTTCAGGTCAAACGGGAAAAGAGCAAGCTCACCCCAGTTCAGCCCTTTCGTTCCTGTGTCCAGTACGTGTTTGCGTATCTATCTTGACTGCACGCAGAGCACTAGACGCTCTGAGCAGCTCTTTGTCTGCTTCGGGGGACAGCGGAAAGGGAACACTGTCTCCAAACAGAGGCTTGCCCACTGGGTTGTCGACGCCATTTCATTGGCTTATCACACCCAGGCCGTGCCCCCCCTTTGCGGGTCCGAGCTCACTCCACCAGGGGTGTTGCGTCCTCGTGGGCACTGGCCAGGGGCACCTCCCTAGCAGACATCTGCAAAGCAGCAGGGTGGGCAACACCTAACACTTTCTCAAGATTTTACAATCTCAGTATCGTCCCATGTTTTCTCAGGTCCGAGCCCGTAGAACTCGGTAACACGCTGACGATCTGGCCGGGTGAATCGCTTGCGCCTAGCGCCCTTTCCCTCAGCCGAGGTAAAATTGTGCGCCTCCGTTCCCAGGAGATCCCATCTTCGGGTCACTGGTTGACTCCTCCCTAGCCCTTTTGGGTCCTCGCCGACCCAAGCCACTACGGGTACCCAATCTACCCTGTACTGGAATAGGTGCTCCACCATTAAGGCCTCCTGTTCGGACTCCCCCTGTGTGTAATTCTGTGGTACTGTCCCCTCACGAGCGGACCCCCGTGTCTCCCTTAGGCAGTTACAGCTGCCTCGGTCGCTGTGCTGTACGCTTCCCCCCTCTACGAGGCTGGATCTACCACCGCACCAACTTTTCCACATAGGTCCTAACAGGCCATGTGATGTATTTGCCACTCTTTGCCTCCCCTGCAGGGTAGGTGTGGCCTCCGCAGGGTCTTCTCCCCCTGAAAGAAGGACTAAGACCCCCTTCCCTCAATGCGTGTAAGGGCCCGGCCGTAGTTGCTCTATGCAAGAAACATAGAGAGAAAAGAGGCCCAGCCAGGCTGGCGGCCATCACCTTGTTCCCCCCTCCAGGGTAACCAGAAGGACTCTGATGGCTTGAATGGGGCATTGGGGAAGGGTATGTGCAGTCTGATACAGCTGGTCGCCTTTGCATGTAAGAACACCTGCTCGCTCCTGTATCAGCAGTTCACGTACACGGCTCAGCGCATGGCACGTTTATAAGTGGACCCCTAGTGTTGCTTCTCTGACACAACGTGGAGAGAGTGACAGAAGGGGAATGTCTAGGTTACATATGTAACCTCCGTTCCCCAATGGAGGGAACGAGACGTTGTGTCTTCCCCGCCACGTCGCTGAGCCGAGCCACTGTTGTGGCTGTACCATTTCCGGCTCCTCAGAAAAATCCTGAACGAACTCCCGTATTTGCGCGGCTTAAATACCCGTATGTCCGGGGGCGGGATATGCAAATACCGGCTGCCAACTTCTCATTGGCCTTCTTTCATAGATCAGAGGTGTCATTGATATCGGCGCTCAAGAGAGACCCTTAGTGTCGCTTCTGACACAACGTCTCTTTCCCTCCATCGGGGAACGGAGGTTACATACGTAACCTAGACGATTTTTAGATAAACGAACTAACATCTTTCCAAAGTTACAAAGAATAACTGCAGGACCAAAACAAATGAAGAGAGGTTTTAGAGTCATTCTGACAAAAAGAGCAATTAGTGTCAAAATCAGATCTAAAATTTTTCTTTAAGAAATTTTGGACAGGGTAAATATTATGAATTAATTAAAAATGTATTTATTTTACTTTTTACAATTGTATTTTATTTTTATTTTTTTTAAAAGCTTTTTTGCATATATTTTTCCAATTTAAATGATCAAAGAGTCCAATATGAGATTATAGGAGGGGCAGAGACAATGTTCTCAAGGAATAGAGCTCATATTTTATGATTCCTTCCCTTTTTTTCAGAGAAACATATCTCACCAATAGGTGTGCTTACAGGTTCAGGAGAGGGTAATGAACCTAAAGAGAGAGTATTATTTTTGAAAATCATGTGTAAGCCAGATGGAATAGCATCCATAACTGTAGCAAACTCTTTCAGAGTTACTGGTATATTATATTCTGAAAGAAATTAAGTATATCTAAAAAGCAAACCATTATTAAAGAGCTGTCTAACATGAAGTATTCCATTACTGAACCAGTAATTATAGAACAAAGATTTATTCTTAAATAGAATGTTCCTATTTTTCCATATGTAACACCGATGAGGAGAAAAGTTTAGTGCCAAAAGACCATGCCAAAAAAACTTGTTGGTGAAAGTTAGATAGCTTAACATGGAGTTTTTGAATACCATAATTACATAAAAAACAAATTTTGCACCACCAAGTTGTGAGAAGGCATGCTGAGGGAAAATATTCCAAAAAGAGGTGGGATTTTTAAGGAATCGATTAAGCCAGTTTATTTTAATTGTGTTACTTAGTGAGCTGAAATCAATGAAGTTTAAACCACCCTTTTTGTGAGAATTTAGTATCACTGACTTTTTCAAATAATGGGATTTGTTTTTCCATAAAAATGTAATTAATATCCCATTGATTACTTTACACGTTGGCTTATGAGTGGCATTAATTAGGTGATACAGACCCTCTGATTTAACAAGCAAATCTGCCTTTCAAAGAAAGTTCTCACAGCAGCCCGCAATTAAGCCATTTCAATGTTTATGTAACAATTGTGTTCAATGCATATAGAGATATATTTGGTTATTTGTTGTATACAAATAACTCAATACATGTAGAAGTAATTCACATGTATTGATATTAAGAGGTAAAATCTGTTATCTAACAGCTTTGACAAATTAAACATTCTCACCATCAGCATGTAAACACCACAGGAATTGTACACTGTTGAGGAAAAAACTGGAAAAGTGCATCCACAGTTAGTTTAAAAAAACTGATAGCTTGTTTAAACATGTATACATACATAAATAAATACATACTTAAATTAGCTTTACACAATTCCATCATTTAAAACATACCTCAAGGTCTCTTCCTGTTTTTTTAGTCCAGGATCCTGGGTCAATGAAGGTTGCAATGTGTCTGGCATTCCAAAGAAAACACAAAATAAATAATGTGTAATTAAGTTCTCAGTTCTGTAAGCTGAGAACGAGGCTCTTATATGAACTTGAAGCCTGAGAACGAGGCTCTTATAAAAACTTGAAGACTGAGAACGAGACTCTTATACAAACTTGAAGACTGAGAACGAGGCTCTTATACAAACTTGAAGACTGAGAACGAAACTCTTATACGAACTTGAAGACTGAGAACGAGGCTCTTATATGAACTTGAAGCCTGACAAAGAGGCGCTTATACAAACTTGAAGCCTGAGAAAGGGGCTCTTATACGAACTTCAAGCCTGAGAAAGAGGCTCTTTTATGAACTTGAAGACTGAGAACGAGGCTCTAATACGAACTTGAAGCCTGAGAACAAAGCTCTTATACAAACTTGAAGCCTGAGAACGAGGCTCTTATACAAACTTGAAGCCTGAGAACAAAGCTCTTATACAAACTTGAAGCCTGAGAACGAGGCTCTTATACAAACATGAAGCCTGAGAACGAGGCTCTTATACAAACCTGAAGACTGAGAACGAGGCTCTTATACAAACTTGAAGCCTGAGAAAGAGGCTCTTATACAAACTTGAAGCCTGAAAACAAAGCTCTTATACAAACTTGAAGCCTGAGAACGACGCTCTTATACAAACTTGAAGCCTGAGAACGAGGCTCTTATACAAACTTGAAGACTGAGAACAGAGGTCTTATACAAACTTGAAGCCTGAGAAGCCTAACAACTGAGAAGCTCTTATACAAACTTGAAGCCTGAGAACAAAGCTCTTATACAAACTTGAAGCCTGAGAACAGAAGCTCTTATACAAACTTGAAGCCTGAGAACAAAGCTCTTATACAAACTTGAAGCCTGAGAACAAAGGCTCTTATACAAACTTGAAGCCTGAGAACAAAGCTCTTATACAAACTTGAAGCCTGAGAACAAAGCTCTTATACAAACTTGAAGCCTGAGAATGCAAGAGCTCTTATACAAACTTGAAGCCTGAGAACAAAGCTCTTATACAAACTTGAAGACCTGAGAACAGAAGCTCTTATACAAATCTTGAAGCCTGAGAATGAGGCTCTTATACAAACTTGAAGACTGAGAACGAGGCTCTTATACAAACTTGAAGCCTGAGAAAGAGGCTCTTATACGAACTTGAAGCCTGAGAACGAGGCTCTTATACGAACTTGAAGCCTGAGAACAAAGCTCTTATACAAACTTGAAGACTGAGAACAGATGTTTTAGACAAACTTGAAGCCTGAGAACGAGGCTCTTATACAAACTTGAAGACTGAGAACAAAGCTCTTATACAAACTTGAAGCCTGAGAACAAGGCTCTTAGACAAACTTGAAGAATGAGAACAAAGCTCTTACATGAACTTGAAGACTGAGATGGAGGCTCTTATACAAACTTGAAGCCTGAGAACAAAGCTCTTATACAAACTTGAAGCCTGAGAACAAAGCTCTTAGACAAACTTGAAGCCTGAGAACAAAGCTCTTATACGAACTTGAAGCCTGAGAACAAAGCTCTTAGACAAACTTGAAGCCTGAGAACAAAGCTCTTATACGACCATTAAGCCTGAGAACAAGCTCTTATACAAACTTGAAGACTGAGAACAAAGCTCTTATACAAATTTGAAGCCTGAGAACAAAGCTTATATATAAACTTGAAGACTGAGAACAGAGGTTTTAGACAAACTTGAAGCCTGAAAAAGAGGCTCTTATACAAACTTGAAGCCTGAGAAAGAGGCTCTTATACGAACTTGAAGACTGAGAATGAGGCTCTTATACAAACTTGAAGCCTGAGAAAGAGGCTCTTATACAAACTTGAAGACTGAGAATGAGGCTCTTATATGAACTTGAAGCCTGAGAACAAAGCTCTTATACAAACTTGAAGACTGAGAACAGATGTCTTATACAGTCTTGAAGCCTGAGAATGAGGCTCTTATACAAACTTGAAGACTGAGAACGAGGCTCTTATACAAACTTGAAGCCTGAGAAAGAGGCTCTTATACGAACTTGAAGCCTGAGAACGAGGCTCTTATACGAACTTGAAGCCTGAGAACAAAGCTCTTATACAAACTTGAAGACTGAGAACAGATGTTTTAGACAAACTTGAAGCCTGAGAACGAGGCTCTTATACAAACTTGAAGACTGAGAACAAAGCTCTTATACAAACTTGAAGCCTGAGAACAAGGCTCTTAGACAAACTTGAAGCCTGAGAACAAAGCTCTTACATGAACTTGAAGACTGAGATGGAGGCTCTTATACAAACTTGAAGCCTGAGAACAAAGCTCTTATACGAACTTGAAGCCTGAGAACAAAGCTCTTAGACAAACTTGAAGCCTGAGAACAAAGCTCTTATACGAACTTGAAGCCTGAGAACAAAGCTCTTAGACAAACTTGAAGCCTGAGAACAAAGCTCTTATACGACCATTAAGCCTGAGAACAAGCTCTTATACAAACTTGAAGACTGAGAACAGAGGTTTTATACAAACTTGAAGCCTGAGAACGAGGCTCTTATACAAATTTGAAGCCTGAGAACAAAGCTTATATATAAACTTGAAGACTGAGAACAGAGGTTTTAGACAAACTTGAAGCCTAAGAACGAGGCTCTTATACAAATTTGAAGCCTGAGAACAAAGCTCTTATACAAACTTGAAGACTGAGAACAAAGCTCTTATACAAACTTGAAGACTGAGAACAAAGCTCTTATACAAACTTGAAGCCTGAGAACAAAGCTCATAGACAAACTTGAAGCCTGAGAACAAAGCTCTTATATGAACTTGAAGACTGAGAATGAGGCTCTTATACAAACTTGAAGCCTGAGAACAAAGCTCTTAGTCAAACTTGAAGCCTGAGAACGAGGCTCTTATACAAACTTGAAGACTGAGAACAGATGTCTGATACAAACTTGAAGACTGAGAACAGAGGTCTTATACAAACTTGAAGCCTGAGAACGAGGCTCTTATACAAATTTGAAGCCTGAGAACAAAGCTCTTATACAAACTTGAATCCTGAGAAAGAGGCTCTTATTCAAACTTGAAGACTGATAACAGAGGTCTTATACGAACTTGAAGCCTGAGAATGAGGCTCTTATACAAACTAGAAGCCTGAGAACAAAGCTCTTATACAAACTTGAAGCCTGAGAACGAGGCTCTTATACAAACTTGAAGACTGAGAACAGCGGTCTCATAAAAACTTGAAGACTTACAACAGAGGTCTTATACAAACTTGAAGCCTGAGAACAAAGCTCTTATACAAACTTGAAGCCTGAGAACGAGGCTCTTATACAAACTTGAAGCCTGAGAACGAGGCTCTTACACAAACTTGAAGACTGAAAACAGAGGTCTTATACAAACTTGAAGCCTGAGAACAGAGGTCTTATACAAACTTGAAGCCTGAGAATGAGGCTCTTATACGAACTTGAAGCCTGAGAACAAAGCTCTTGTACAAACTTGAAGCCTGAGAATGAGGCTCTTATACAAACTTGAAGTCTGAGAACAAAGCTCTTATATAAACTTGAAGACTGAGAACAGAGGTCTTATACAAACTTGAAGCCTGAGAACGAGGCTTTTATACAAACTTGAAGACTGATAACAGAGGTCTTATACAAACTTGAAGCCTGAAAACGAGGCTCTTATACAAACTTGAAGACTGAGAACAAAGCTCTTATACAAACTTGAAGCCTGAGAACAAAGCTCTTATACAAACTTGAATCCTGAGAAATAGGCTCTTAAACAAACTTGAAGACTGAGAACAGAGGTCTTATACAAACTTGAAGTCTGAGAACGAGGCTCTTATACAAACTTGAAGTCTGAGTACAAAGCTCTTATATAAACTTGAAGCCTGAGAACAAAGCTCTTATACAATCTTGAAGCCTGAGAACGAGGCTCTTATACGAACTTGAAGCCTAAGAAAGAGGCTCTTATACAAACATGAAGCCTGAGAACAAAGCTCTTATACAAACATGAAGACTCAGAACAGAGGTCTTATACAAACTTGAAGCCTGAGAACAAAGCTCTTACACAAACTGAAGACTGAGAACAGAGGTCTTATACAAACATGAAGACTGAGAACAGAGGTCTTATACAAACTTGAAGCCTCAAAACGAGGCTCTTATACAAACTTGAAGACTGAGATCAGAGCTCTTATACAAACTTGAAGCCTGAGAACAGAGGTCTTATACAAAGTTGAAGCCTGAGAACAAAGCTCTTATACAATCTTGAAGCCTGAGAACGAGGCTCTTATACGATCTTGAAGCCTAAGAAAGAGGCTCTTATACAAACATGAAGCCTGAGAACGAGGCTCTTATATAAACTTGAAGACTGAGAACAGAGGTCTTATACAAACTTGAAGCCTGAGAACAAAGCTCTTATACAAACTTGAAGCCTGAGAACAAAGCTCTTAGACAAACTTGAAGCCTGAGAACAAAGCTCTTATACAAACTTGAAGTCTGAAAAAGACGCTCTTATACAAACTTGAAGACTGAGAACAAAGCTCTTATACAAACTTGAAGACTGAGAACGAGGCTCTTATACAAACTTGAAGTCTGAGAACAAAGCTCTTATACAAACTTGAAGCCTGAGAACAAAGCTCTTATACAAACTTGAATCCTGAGAAATAGGCTCTTAAACAAACTTGAAGACTGAGAACAGTGGTCTTATACAAACTTGAAGACTGACAACAGAGGTCTTATACAAACTTGAAGCCTGAGAACAAAGCTCTTATACAAACTTGAAGCCTGAGAACGAGGCTCTTATACAAACTTGAAGCCTGAGAACGAGGCTCTTACACAAACTTGAAGACTGAAAACAGAGGTCTTATACAAACTTGAAGCCTGAGAACAGAGGTCTTATACAAACTTGAAGCCTGAGAATGAGGCTCTTATACGAACTTGAAGCCTGAGAACAAAGCTCTTGTACAAACTTGAAGCCTGAGAATGAGGCTCTTATACAAACTTGAAGTCTGAGAACAAAGCTCTTATATAAACTTGAAGACTGAGAACAGAGGTCTTATACAAACTTGAAGCCTGAGAACGAGGCTTTTATACAAACTTGAAGACTGATAACAGAGGTCTTATACAAACTTGAAGCCTGAAAACGAGGCTCTTATACAAACTTGAAGACTGAGAACAAAGCTCTTATACAAACTTGAAGCCTGAGAACAAAGCTCTTATACAAACTTGAATCCTGAGAAATAGGCTCTTAAACAAACTTGAAGACTGAGAACAGAGGTCTTATACAAACTTGAAGTCTGAGAACGAGGCTCTTATACAAACTTGAAGTCTGAGTACAAAGCTCTTATATAAACTTGAAGCCTGAGAACAAAGCTCTTATACAATCTTGAAGCCTGAGAACGAGGCTCTTATACGAACTTGAAGCCTAAGAAAGAGGCTCTTATACAAACATGAAGCCTGAGAACAAAGCTCTTATACAAACATGAAGACTCAGAACAGAGGTCTTATACAAACTTGAAGCCTGAGAACAAAGCTCTTACACAAACTGAAGACTGAGAACAGAGGTCTTATACAAACATGAAGACTGAGAACAGAGGTCTTATACAAACTTGAAGCCTCAAAACGAGGCTCTTATACAAACTTGAAGACTGAGATCAGAGCTCTTATACAAACTTGAAGCCTGAGAACAGAGGTCTTATACAAAGTTGAAGCCTGAGAACAAAGCTCTTATACAATCTTGAAGCCTGAGAACGAGGCTCTTATACGATCTTGAAGCCTAAGAAAGAGGCTCTTATACAAACATGAAGCCTGAGAACGAGGCTCTTATATAAACTTGAAGACTGAGAACAGAGGTCTTATACAAACTTGAAGCCTGAGAACAAAGCTCTTATACAAACTTGAAGCCTGAGAACAAAGCTCTTATACAAACTTGAAGTCTGAAAAAGACGCTCTTATACAAACTTGAAGACTGAGAACAAAGCTCTTATACAAACTTGAAGTCTGAAAAAGACGCTCTTATACAAACTTGAAGACTGAGAACAAAGCTCTTATACAAACTTGAAGACTGAGAACGAGGCTCTTATACAAACTTGAAGTCTGAGAACAAAGCTCTTATACAAACTTGAAGCCTGAGAACAAAGCTCTTATACAAACTTGAATCCTGAGAAATAGGCTCTTAAACAAACTTGAAGACTGAGAACAGTGGTCTTATACAAACTTGAAGACTGACAACAGAGGTCTTATACAAACTTGAAGCCTGAGAACAAAGCTCTTATACAAACTTGAAGCCTGAGAACGAGGCTCTTATACAAACTTGAAGCCTGAGAACGAGGCTCTTACACAAACTTGAAGACTGAAAACAGAGGTCTTATACAAACTTGAAGCCTGAGAACAGAGGTCTTATACAAACTTGAAGTCTGAGAACGAGGCTCTTATACAAACTTGAAGTCTGAGTACAAAGCTCTTATATAAACTTGAAGCCTGAGAACAAAGCTCTTATACAATCTTGAAGCCTGAGAACGAGGCTCTTATACGAACTTGAAGCCTAAGAAAGAGGCTCTTATACAAACATGAAGCCTGAGAACAAAGCTCTTATACAAACATGAAGACTCAGAACAGAGGTCTTATACAAACTTGAAGCCTGAGAACAAAGCTCTTACACAAACTGAAGACTGAGAACAGAGGTCTTATACAAACATGAAGACTGAGAACAGAGGTCTTATACAAACTTGAAGCCTCAAAACGAGGCTCTTATACAAACTTGAAGACTGAGATCAGAGCTCTTATACAAACTTGAAGCCTGAGAACAGAGGTCTTATACAAAGTTGAAGCCTGAGAACGAGGCTCTTATACGATCTTGAAGCCTAAGAAAGAGGCTCTTATACAAACATGAAGCCTGAGAACGAGGCTCTTATACAAACTTGAAGACTGAGAACAGAGGTCTTATACAAACTTGAAGCCTGAGAACAAAGCTCTTATACAAACTTGAAGCCTGAGAACAAAGCTCTTATACAAACTTGAAGCCTGAGAACAAAGCTCTTATACAAACTTGAAGACTGAGAACGAGGCTCTTATACAAACTTGAAGACTGAGAACAAAGCTCTTATACAAACTTGAAGACTGAGAACGAGGCTCTTATACAAACTTGAAGACTGAGAACAAAGCTCTTATACAAACTTGAAGCCTGAGAACAAAGCTCTTATACAAACTTGAATCCTGAGAAATAGGCTCTTAAACAAACTTGAAGACTGAGAACAGTGGTCTTATACAAACTTGAAGACTGACAACAGAGGTCTTATACAAACTTGAAGCCTGAGAACAAAGCTCTTATACAAACTTGAAGCCTGAGAACGAGGCTCTTATACAAACTTGAAGCCTGAGAACGAGGCTCTTACACAAACTTGAAGACTGAAAACAGAGGTCTTATACAAACTTGAAGCCTGAGAACAGAGGTCTTATACAAACTTGAAGCCTGAGAATGAGGCTCTTATACGAACTTGAAGCCTGAGAACAAAGCTCTTGTACAAACTTGAAGCCTGAGAATGAGGCTCTTATACAAACTTGAAGTCTGAGAACAAAGCTCTTATATAAACTTGAAGACTGAGAACAGAGGTCTTATACAAACTTGAAGCCTGAGAACGAGGCTTTTATACAAACTTGAAGACTGATAACAGAGGTCTTATACAAACTTGAAGCCTGAAAACGAGGCTCTTATACAAACTTGAAGACTGAGAACAAAGCTCTTATACAAACTTGAAGCCTGAGAACAAAGCTCTTATACAAACTTGAATCCTGAGAAATAGGCTCTTAAACAAACTTGAAGACTGAGAACAGAGGTCTTATACAAACTTGAAGTCTGAGAACGAGGCTCTTATACAAACTTGAAGTCTGAGTACAAAGCTCTTATATAAACTTGAAGCCTGAGAACAAAGCTCTTATACAATCTTGAAGCCTGAGAACGAGGCTCTTATACGAACTTGAAGCCTAAGAAAGAGGCTCTTATACAAACATGAAGCCTGAGAACAAAGCTCTTATACAAACATGAAGACTCAGAACAGAGGTCTTATACAAACTTGAAGCCTGAGAACAAAGCTCTTACACAAACTGAAGACTGAGAACAGAGGTCTTATACAAACATGAAGACTGAGAACAGAGGTCTTATACAAACTTGAAGCCTCAAAACGAGGCTCTTATACAAACTTGAAGACTGAGATCAGAGCTCTTATACAAACTTGAAGCCTGAGAACAGAGGTCTTATACAAAGTTGAAGCCTGAGAACAAAGCTCTTATACAATCTTGAAGCCTGAGAACGAGGCTCTTATACGATCTTGAAGCCTAAGAAAGAGGCTCTTATACAAACATGAAGCCTGAGAACGAGGCTCTTATATAAACTTGAAGACTGAGAACAGAGGTCTTATACAAACTTGAAGCCTGAGAACAAAGCTCTTATACAAACTTGAAGCCTGAGAACAAAGCTCTTATACAAACTTGAAGTCTGAAAAAGACGCTCTTATACAAACTTGAAGACTGAGAACAAAGCTCTTATACAAACTTGAAGTCTGAAAAAGACGCTCTTATACAAACTTGAAGACTGAGAACAAAGCTCTTATACAAACTTGAAGACTGAGAACGAGGCTCTTATACAAACTTGAAGTCTGAGAACAAAGCTCTTATACAAACTTGAAGCCTGAGAACAAAGCTCTTATACAAACTTGAATCCTGAGAAATAGGCTCTTAAACAAACTTGAAGACTGAGAACAGTGGTCTTATACAAACTTGAAGACTGACAACAGAGGTCTTATACAAACTTGAAGCCTGAGAACAAAGCTCTTATACAAACTTGAAGCCTGAGAACGAGGCTCTTATACAAACTTGAAGCCTGAGAACGAGGCTCTTACACAAACTTGAAGACTGAAAACAGAGGTCTTATACAAACTTGAAGCCTGAGAACAGAGGTCTTATACAAACTTGAAGCCTGAGAATGAGGCTCTTATACGAACTTGAAGCCTGAGAACAAAGCTCTTGTACAAACTTGAAGCCTGAGAATGAGGCTCTTATACAAACTTGAAGTCTGAGAACAAAGCTCTTATATAAACTTGAAGACTGAGAACAGAGGTCTTATACAAACTTGAAGCCTGAGAACGAGGCTTTTATACAAACTTGAAGACTGATAACAGAGGTCTTATACAAACTTGAAGCCTGAAAACGAGGCTCTTATACAAACTTGAAGACTGAGAACAAAGCTCTTATACAAACTTGAAGCCTGAGAACAAAGCTCTTATACAAACTTGAATCCTGAGAAATAGGCTCTTAAACAAACTTGAAGACTGAGAACAGAGGTCTTATACAAACTTGAAGTCTGAGAACGAGGCTCTTATACAAACTTGAAGTCTGAGTACAAAGCTCTTATATAAACTTGAAGCCTGAGAACAAAGCTCTTATACAATCTTGAAGCCTGAGAACGAGGCTCTTATACTGAACTTGAAGCCTAAGAAAGAGGCTCTTATACAAACATGAAGCCTGAGAACAAAGCTCTTATACAAACATGAAGACTCAGAACAGAGGTCTTATACAAACTTGAAGCCTGAGAACAAAGCTCTTACACAAACTGAAGACTGAGAACAGAGGTCTTATACAAACATGAAGACTGAGAACAGAGGTCTTATACAAACTTGAAGCCTCAAAACGAGGCTCTTATACAAACTTGAAGACTGAGATCAGAGCTCTTATACAAACTTGAAGCCTGAGAACAGAGGTCTTATACAAAGTTGAAGCCTGAGAACAAAGCTCTTATACAATCTTGAAGCCTGAGAACGAGGCTCTTATACGATCTTGAAGCCTAAGAAAGAGGCTCTTATACAAACATGAAGCCTGAGAACGAGGCTCTTATATAAACTTGAAGACTGAGAACAGAGGTCTTATACAAACTTGAAGCCTGAGAACAAAGCTCTTATACAAACTTGAAGCCTGAGAACAAAGCTCTTATACAAACTTGAAGTCTGAAAAAGACGCTCTTATACAAACTTGAAGACTGAGAACAAAGCTCTTATACAAACTTGAAGACTGAGAACGAGGCTCTTATACAAACTTGAAGTCTGAGAACAAAGCTCTTATACAAACTTGAAGCCTGAGAACAAAGCTCTTATACAAACTTGAATCCTGAGAAATAGGCTCTTAAACAAACTTGAAGACTGAGAACAGTGGTCTTATACAAACTTGAAGACTGACAACAGAGGTCTTATACAAACTTGAAGTCTGAGAACAAAGCTCTTATATAAACTTGAAGCCTGAGAACAAAGCTCTTATATAAACTTGAAGCCTGAGAACAAAGCTCTTTTACAATCTTGAAGCCTGAGAACGAGGCTCTTATACGAACTTGAAGCCTAAGAACAAAGCTCTTTTACAATCTTGAAGCCTAAGAAAGAGGCTCTTATACAAACATGAAGCCTGAGAACAAAGCTCTTATACAAACTGAAGACTGAGAACAGAGGTATTATACAAACTTGAAGACTGAGAACGAGGCGCTTATACAAACTTGAAGACTGAGAACAGAGGTCTTATACAAACTTGAAGCCTGAGAACAGATGTCTTATACAAACTTGAAGCCTGAAAAAGAGGCTCTTATACAAACTTGAAGCCTGAGAAAGAGGCTCTTATACGAACTTGAAGACTGAGAATGAGGCTCTTATATGAACTTGAAGCCTGAGAACAAAGCTCTTATACAAACTTGAAGACTGAGAACAGATGTCTTATACAATCTTGAAGCCTGAGAATGAGGCTCTTAAACAAACTTGAAGCCTGAGAAAGAGGCTCTTATACAAACTTGAAGCCTGAGAACAAACCTCTTATACAAACTGAAGACTGAGAACAGAGGTATTATACAAACTTGAAGACTGAGAACAAAGCTCTTATACAAACTTGAAGCCTGAGAACAAAGCTCTTATACAAACTTGAAGCCTGAGAACAGAGGTCTTATACGAACTTGAAGCCTGAAAAAGAGGCTCTTATACAAACTTGAAGCCTGAGAAAGAGGCTCTTATACGAACTTGAAGACTGAGAATGAGGCTCTTAAACAAACTTGAAGCCTGAGAAAGAGGCTCTTATACAAACTTGAAGACTGAGAACGAGGCTCTAATACGAACTTGAAGCCTGAGAACAAACCTCTTATACAAACTTGAAGACTGAGAACAGAGGTATTATACAAACTTGAAGACTGAGAACGAGGCGCTTATACAAACTTGAAGACTGAGAACAAAGCTCTTATACAAACTTGAAGACTGAGAACAGAGGTCTTATACAAACTTGAAGCCTGAGAACAAAGCTCTTATACAAACTGAAGACTGAGAACAAAGCTCTTATATGAACTTGAAGCCTGAGAACAAAGCTCTTATACAATCTTGAAGCCTGAGAACAAAGCTCTTATACAAACTTGAAGCCTGAGAACAAAGCTCTTAGACAAACTTGAAGCCTGAGAACAAAGCTCTTATACGAACTTGAAGCCTGAGAACAAAGCTCTTAGACAAACTTGAAGCCTGAGAACAAAGCTCTTATACGACCATTAAGCCTGAGAACAAGCTCTTATACAAACTTGAAGACTGAGAACAGAGGTCTTATACAAACTTGAAGCCTGAGAACAAGGCTCTTATACAAACTTGAAGCCTGAGAACAAAGCTCTTATACAAACTTGAAGACTGAGAACAAAGCTCTTATACAAACTTGAAGACTGAGAACAAAGCTCTTATACAAACTTGAAGCCTGAGAACAAAGCTCTTATACAAACTTGAAGCCTGAGAACAAAGCTCTTATATGAACTTGAAGACTGAGAAGGAGGCTCTTATACAAACTTGAAGCCTGAGAACAAAGCTCTTATACAAACTTGAAGCCTGAGAACGAGGCTCTTATACAAACTTGAAGACTGAGAACAGAGGTCTGATACAAACTTGAAGACTGAGAACAGAGGTCTTATACAAACTTGAAGCCTGAGAACGAGGCTCTTATACAAATTTGAAGCCTGAGAACAAAGCTCTTATACAAACTTGAATCCTGAGAAAGAGGCTCTTATTCAAACTTGAAGACTGATAACAGAGGTCTTATACGAACTTGAAGCCTGAGAATGAGGCTCTTATACAAACTTGAAGCCTGAGAACAAAGCTCTTATACAAACTTGAAGCCTGAGAACGAGGCTCTTATACAAACTTGAAGACTGAGAACAGCGGTCTCATAAAACTTGAAGACTTACAACAGAGGTCTTATACAAACTTGAAGCCTGAGAACAAAGCTCTTATACAAACTTGAAGCCTGAGAACGAGGCTCTTATACAAACTTGAAGCCTGAGAACGAGGCTCTTACACAAACTTGAAGACTGAAAACAGAGGTCTTATACAAACTTGAAGCCTGAGAACAGAGGTCTTATACAAACTTGAAGCCTGAGAATGAGGCTCTTATACAAACTTGAAGCCTGAGAACAAAGCTCTTATACAAACTTGAAGCCTGAGAATGAGGCTCTTATACAAACTTGAAGTCTGAGAACAAAGCTCTTATATAAACTTGAAGACTGAGAACAGAGGTCTTATACAAACTTGAAGCCTGAGAACGAGGCTCTTATACAAACTTGAAGACTGATAACAGAGGTCTTATACAAACTTGAAGCCTGAAAACGAGGCTCTTATACAAACTTGAAGACTGAGAACAAAGCTCTTATACAAACTTGAAGCCTGAGAACAAAGCTCTTATACAAACTTGAATCCTGAGAAATAGGCTCTTAAACAAACTTGAAGACTGAGAACAGAGGTCTTATACAAACTTGAAGTCTGAGAACGAGGCTCTTATACAAACTTGAAGTCTGAGTACAAAGCTCTTATATAAACTTGAAGCCTGAGAACAAAGCTCTTATACAATCTTGAAGCCTGAGAACGAGGCTCTTATACGAACTTGAAGCCTAAGAAAGAGGCTCTTATACAAACATGAAGCCTGAGAACAAAGCTCTTATACAAACATGAAGACTCAGAACAGAGGTCTTATACAAACTTGAAGCCTGAGAACAAAGCTCTTACACAAACTGAAGACTGAGAACAGAGGTCTTATACAAACATGAAGACTGAGAACAGAGGTCTTATACAAACTTGAAGCCTCAAAACGAGGCTCTTATACAAACTTGAAGACTGAGATCAGAGCTCTTATACAAACTTGAAGCCTGAGAACAGAGGTCTTATACAAAGTTGAAGCCTGAGAACAAAGCTCTTATACAATCTTGAAGCCTGAGAACGAGGCTCTTATACGATCTTGAAGCCTAAGAAAGAGGCTCTTATACAAACATGAAGCCTGAGAACGAGGCTCTTATATAAACTTGAAGACTGAGAACAGAGGTCTTATACAAACTTGAAGCCTGAGAACAAAGCTCTTATACAAACTTGAAGCCTGAGAACAAAGCTCTTAGACAAACTTGAAGCCTGAGAACAAAGCTCTTATACAAACTTGAAGTCTGAAAAAGACGCTCTTATACAAACTTGAAGACTGAGAACAAAGCTCTTATACAAACTTGAAGACTGAGAACGAGGCTCTTATACAAACTTGAAGTCTGAGAACAAAGCTCTTATACAAACTTGAAGCCTGAGAACAAAGCTCTTATACAAACTTGAATCCTGAGAAATAGGCTCTTAAACAAACTTGAAGACTGAGAACAGTGGTCTTATACAAACTTGAAGACTGACAACAGAGGTCTTATACAAACTTGAAGCCTGAGAACAAAGCTCTTATACAAACTTGAAGCCTGAGAACGAGGCTCTTATACAAACTTGAAGCCTGAGAACGAGGCTCTTACACAAACTTGAAGACTGAAAACAGAGGTCTTATACAAACTTGAAGCCTGAGAACAGAGGTCTTATACAAACTTGAAGCCTGAGAATGAGGCTCTTATACGAACTTGAAGCCTGAGAACAAAGCTCTTGTACAAACTTGAAGCCTGAGAATGAGGCTCTTATACAAACTTGAAGTCTGAGAACAAAGCTCTTATATAAACTTGAAGACTGAGAACAGAGGTCTTATACAAACTTGAAGCCTGAGAACGAGGCTTTTATACAAACTTGAAGACTGATAACAGAGGTCTTATACAAACTTGAAGCCTGAAAACGAGGCTCTTATACAAACTTGAAGCCTGAGAACAAAGCTCTTATACAAACTTGAATCCTGAGAAATAGGCTCTTAAACAAACTTGAAGACTGAGAACAGAGGTCTTATACAAACTTGAAGTCTGAGAACGAGGCTCTTATACAAACTTGAAGTCTGAGTACAAAGCTCTTATATAAACTTGAAGCCTGAGAACAAAGCTCTTATACAATCTTGAAGCCTGAGAACGAGGCTCTTATACGAACTTGAAGCCTAAGAAAGAGGCTCTTATACAAACATGAAGCCTGAGAACAAAGCTCTTATACAAACATGAAGACTCAGAACAGAGGTCTTATACAAACTTGAAGCCTGAGAACAAAGCTCTTACACAAACTGAAGACTGAGAACAGAGGTCTTATACAAACATGAAGACTGAGAACAGAGGTCTTATACAAACTTGAAGCCTCAAAACGAGGCTCTTATACAAACTTGAAGACTGAGATCAGAGCTCTTATACAAACTTGAAGCCTGAGAACAGAGGTCTTATACAAAGTTGAAGCCTGAGAACAAAGCTCTTATACAATCTTGAAGCCTGAGAACGAGGCTCTTATACGATCTTGAAGCCTAAGAAAGAGGCTCTTATACAAACATGAAGCCTGAGAACGAGGCTCTTATATAAACTTGAAGACTGAGAACAGAGGTCTTATACAAACTTGAAGCCTGAGAACAAAGCTCTTATACAAACTTGAAGCCTGAGAACAAAGCTCTTATACAAACTTGAAGTCTGAAAAGACGCTCTTATACAAACTTGAAGACTGAGAACAAAGCTCTTATACAAACTTGAAGACTGAGAACGAGGCTCTTATACAAACTTGAAGTCTGAGAACAAAGCTCTTATACAAACTTGAAGCCTGAGAACAAAGCTCTTATACAAACTTGAATCCTGAGAAATAGGCTCTTAAACAAACTTGAAGACTGAGAACAGTGGTCTTATACAAACTTGAAGACTGACAACAGAGGTCTTATACAAACTTGAAGTCTGAGAACAAAGCTCTTATATAAACTTGAAGCCTGAGAACAAAGCTCTTATATAAACTTGAAGCCTGAGAACAAAGCTCTTTTACAATCTTGAAGCCTGAGAACGAGGCTCTTATACAAACTTGAAGCCTAAGAACAAAGCTCTTTTACAATCTTGAAGCCTAAGAAAGAGGCTCTTATACAAACATGAAGCCTGAGAACAAAGCTCTTATACAAACTGAAGACTGAGAACAGAGGTATTATACAAACTTGAAGACTGAGAACGAGGCGCTTATACAAACTTGAAGACTGAGAACAAAGCTCTTATACAAACTGAAGACTGAGAACAGAGGTATTATACAAACTTGAAGACTGAGAACAGAGGTCTTATACAAACTTGAAGACTGAGAACAGATGTCTTATACAAACTTGAAGCCTGAAAAAGAGGCTCTTATACAAACTTGAAGCCTGAGAAAGAGGCTCTTATACGAACTTGAAGACTGAGAATGAGGCTCTTATATGAACTTGAAGCCTGAGAACAAAGCTCTTATACAAACTTGAAGACTGAGAACAGATGTCTTATACAATCTTGAAGCCTGAGAATGAGGCTCTTAAACAAACTTGAAGCCTGAGAAAGAGGCTCTTATACAAACTTGAAGCCTGAGAACAAACCTCTTATACAAACTGAAGACTGAGAACAGAGGTATTATACAAACTTGAAGACTGAGAACAAAGCTCTTATACAAATTTGAAGCCTGAGAACAAAGCTCTTATACAAACTTGAAGCCTGAGAACAGAGGTCTTATACGAACTTGAAGCCTGAAAAAGAGGCTCTTATACAAACTTGAAGCCTGAGAAAGAGGCTCTTATACGAACTTGAAGACTGAGAATGAGGCTCTTAAACAAACTTGAAGCCTGAGAAAGAGGCTCTTATACAAACTTGAAGACTGAGAACGAGGCTCTTATACAAACTTGAAGCCTGAGAACAAACCTCTTATACAAATTGAAGACTGAGAACAGAGGTATTATACAAACTTGAAGACTGAGAACGAGGCGCTTATACAAACTTGAAGACTGAGAACAAAGCTCTTATACAAACTTGAAGACTGAGAACAGAGGTCTTATACAAACTTGAAGCCTGAGAACAAACCTCTTATACAAACTGAAGACTGAGAACAAAGCTCTTATATGAACTTGAAGCCTGAGAACAAAGCTCTTATACAATCTTGAAGCCTGAGAACAAAGCTCTTATACAAACTTGAAGCCTGAGAACAGAGGTCTTATACGAACTTGAAGCCTGAAAAAGAGGCTCTTATACAAACTTGAAGCCTGAGAAAGAGGCTCTTATACGAACTTGAAGACTGAGAATGAGGCTCTTATATGAACTTGAAGCCTGAGAACAAAGCTCTTATACAAACTTGAAGACTGAGAACAGATGTCTTATACAATCTTGAAGCCTGAGAATGAGGCTCTTAAACAAACTTGAAGCCTGAGAAAGAGGCTCTTATACAAACTTGAAGCCTGAGAACAAACCTCTTATACAAACTGAAGACTGAGAACAGAGGTATTATACAAACTTGAAGACTGAGAACAAAGCTCTTCTATAAACATGAAGCCTGAGAACAAAGCTCTTATACAAACTTGAAGCCTGAGAACAGAGGTCTGATACAAACTTGAAGACTGAGAACAGAGGTCTTATACAAACTTGAAGCCTGAGAACGAGGCTCTTATACAAATTTGAAGCCTGAGAACAAAGCTCTTATACAAACTTGAATCCTGAGAAAGAGGCTCTTATTCAAACTTGAAGACTGATAACAGAGGTCTTATACGAACTTGAAGCCTGAAAATGAGGCTCTTATACAAACTTGAAGCCTGAGAACAAAGCTCTTATACAAACTTGAAGCCTGAGAACGAGGCTCTTATACAAACTTGAAGACTGAGAACAGCGGTCTCATAAAAACTTGAAGACTTACAACAGAGGTCTTATACAAACTTGAAGCCTGAGAACAAAGCTCTTATACAAACTTGAAGCCTGAGAACGAGGCTCTTATACAAACTTGAAGCCTGAGAACGAGGCTCTTACACAAACTTGAAGCCTGAAAACGAGGCTCTTATACAAACTTGAAGACTGAGATCAGAGCTCTTATACAAACTTGAAGCCTGAGAACAGAGGTCTTATACAAACTTGAAGCCTGAGAAAAAAGCTCTTATACAAACTTGAAGACTGACAACAGAGGTCTTATACAAACTTGAAATCTGAGAACAAAGCTCTTATATAAACTTGAAGCCTGAGAACAAAGCTCTTATACAAACTTGAAATCTGAGAACAAAGCTCTTATATAAACTTGAAGCCTGAGAACAAAGCTGTTTTACAATCTTGAAGCCTGAGAACGAGGCTCTTATACAAACATGAAGCCTGAGAACAAAGCTCTTATACAAACTGAAGACTGAGAACAGAGGTATTATACAAACTTGAAGACTGAGAACGAGGCGCTTATACAAACTTGAAGACTGAGAACAAAGCTCTTATACAAACTTGAAGACTGAGAACAGAGGTATTATACAAACTTGAAGCCTGACAATGAGGCTCTTATACAAACTTGAAGCCTGAGAACAAAGCTCTTATACAAACTTGAAGCCTGAGAACAGAGGTCTTATACTGAACTTGAAGCCTGAAAAAGAGGCTCTTATACAAACTTGAAGCCTGAGAAAGAGGCTCTTATACTGAACTTGAAGACTGAGAATGAGGCTCTTATATGAACTTGAAGCCTGAGAACAAAGCTCTTATAAAAATTTGAAGCCTGAGAAAGAGGCTCTTATACGAACTTGAAGACTGAGAATGAGGCTCTTAAACAAACTTGAAGCCTGATGAAGAGGCTCTTATACAAACTTGAAGACTGAGAACGAGGCTCTTATACAAACTTGAAGCCTGAGAACAAACCTCTTATACAAACTTGAAGACTGAGAACGAGGCTCTTATACAAACTTGAAGCCTGAGAACAAACCTCTTATACAAACTGAAGACTGAGAACAGAGGTCTTATACAAACTTGAAGACTGAGAACGAGGCGCTTATACAAACTTGAAGACTGAGAACAAAGCTCTTATACAAACTTGAAGACTGAGAACGAGGCTCTTATACAAACTTGAAGACTGAGAACGAGGCTCTTATACAAACTTGAAGCCTGAGAACGAGGCTCTTACACAAACTTGAAGACTGAAAACAGAGGTCTTATACAAACTTGAAGCCTGAGAACAGAGGTCTTATACAAACTTGAAGCCTGAGAATGAGGCTCTTATACGAACTTGAAGCCTGAGAACAAAGCTCTTGTACAAACTTGAAGCCTGAGAATGAGGCTCTTATACAAACTTGAAGTCTGAGAACAAAGCTCTTATATAAACTTGAAGACTGAGAACAGAGGTCTTATACAAACTTGAAGCCTGAGAACGAGGCTTTTATACAAACTTGAAGACTGATAACAGAGGTCTTATACAAACTTGAAGCCTGAAAACGAGGCTCTTATACAAACTTGAAGACTGAGAACAAAGCTCTTATACAAACTTGAAGCCTGAGAACAAAGCTCTTATACAAACTTGAATCCTGAGAAATAGGCTCTTAAACAAACTTGAAGACTGAGAACAGAGGTCTTATACAAACTTGAAGTCTGAGAACGAGGCTCTTATACAAACTTGAAGTCTGAGTACAAAGCTCTTATATAAACTTGAAGCCTGAGAACAAAGCTCTTATACAATCTTGAAGCCTGAGAACGAGGCTCTTATACGAACTTGAAGCCTAAGAAAGAGGCTCTTATACAAACATGAAGCCTGAGAACAAAGCTCTTATACAAACATGAAGACTCAGAACAGAGGTCTTATACAAACTTGAAGCCTGAGAACAAAGCTCTTACACAAACTGAAGACTGAGAACAGAGGTCTTATACAAACATGAAGACTGAGAATGAGGCTCTTATACGAACTTGAAGCCTGAGAACAAAGCTCTTATACAAACTTGAAGACTGAGAACAGAGGTCTTATACAAACTTGAAGCCTGAAAACGAGGCTCTTATACAAACTTGAAGACTGAGATCAGAGCTCTTATACAAACTTGAAGCCTGAGAACAGAGGTCTTATACAAAGTTGAAGCCTGAGAACAAAGCTCTTATACAATCTTGAAGCCTGAGAACGAGGCTCTTATACGATCTTGAAGCCTAAGAAAGAGGCTCTTATACAAACATGAAGCCTGAGAACGAGGCTCTTATATAAACTTGAAGACTGAGAACAGAGGTCTTATACAAACTTGAAGCCTGAGAACAAAGCTCTTATACAAACTTGAAGCCTGAGAACAAAGCTCTTATACAAACTTGAAGTCTGAAAAAGACGCTCTTATACAAACTTGAAGACTGAGAACAAAGCTCTTATACAAACTTGAAGACTGAGAACGAGGCTCTTACACAAACTTGAAGTCTGAGAACAAAGCTCTTATACAAACTTGAAGCCTGAGAACAAAGCTCTTATACAAACTTGAATCCTGAGAAATAGGCTCTTAAACAAACTTGAAGACTGAGAACAGTGGTCTTATACAAACTTGAAGACTGACAACAGAGGTCTTATACAAACTTGAAGTCTGAGAACAAAGCTCTTATATAAACTTGAAGCCTGAGAACAAAGCTCTTATATAAACTTGAAGCCTGAGAACAAAGCTCTTTTACAATCTTGAAGCCTGAGAACGAGGCTCTTATACGAACTTGAAGCCTAAGAACAAAGCTCTTTTACAATCTTGAAGCCTAAGAAAGAGGCTCTTATACAAACATGAAGCCTGAGAACAAAGCTCTTATACAAACTTGAAGCCTGAGAACAAAGCTCTTATACAAACTGAAGACTGAGAACAGAGGTATTATACAAACTTTCTAGACTGAGAACAGAGGTCTTATACAAACTTGAAGCCTGAGAACAAACCTCTTATACAAACTGAAGACTGAGAACAGAGGTATTATACAAACTTGAAGCCTGACAATGAGGCTCTTATACAAACTTGAAGCCTGAGAACAAAGCTCTTATACAAATTTGAAGCCTGAGAACGAGGCTCTTATACAAACTTGAAGCCTGAGAACAAACCTCTTATACAAATTGAAGACTGAGAACAGAGGTATTATACAAACTTGAAGACTGAGAACGAGGCGCTTATACAAACTTGAAGACTGAGAACAAAGCTCTTATACAAACTTGAAGCCTGAGAAAGAGGCTCTTATACGAACTTGAAGACTGAGAACAAAGCTCTTATACAAACTTGAAGACTGAGAACAGAGGCTCTTATACAAACTTGAAGCCTGAGAACAAAGCTCTTATACAAACATGAAGACTGAGAACAAAGGCTCTTATACGAACTTGAAGCCTGAGAACAAAGCTCTTATACAATCTTGAAGCCTGAGAACAAAGCTCTTATACAAACTTGAAGCCTGAGAACAGAGGTCTTATACGAACTTGAAGCCTGAAAAAGAGGCTCTTATACAAACTTGAAGCCTGAGAAAGAGGCTCTTATACTGAACTTGAAGACTGAGAATGAGGCTCTTATATGAACTTGAAGCCTGAGAACAAAGCTCTTATACAAACTTGAAGACTGAGAACAGATGTCTTATACAATCTTGAAGCCTGAGAATGAGGCTCTTAAACAAACTTGAAGCCTGAGAAAGAGGCTCTTATACAAACTTGAAGCCTGAGAACAAACCTCTTATACAAACTGAAGACTGAGAACAGAGGTATTATACAAACTTGAAGACTGAGAACAAAGCTCTTCTATAAACTTGAAGCCTGAGAACAAAGCTCTTATACAAACTTGAAGCCTGAGAACAGAGGTCTGATACAAACTTGAAGACTGAGAACAGAGGTCTTATACAAACTTGAAGCCTGAGAACGAGGCTCTTATACAAACTTGAAGCCTGAGAACAAAGCTCTTATACAAACTTGAAGCCTGAGAAAGAGGCTCTTATTCAAACTTGAAGACTGATAACAGAGGTCTTATACGAACTTGAAGCCTGAGAATGAGGCTCTTATACAAACTTGAAGCCTGAGAACAAAGCTCTTATACAAACTTGAAGCCTGAGAACGAGGCTCTTATACAAACTTGAAGCCTGAGAACGAGGCTCTTATACAAACTTGAAGCCTGAGATCAGAGCTCTTATACAAACTTGAAGCCTGAGAACAGAGGTCTTATACAAAGTTGAAGCCTGAGAACAAAGCTCTTATACAAACATGAAGCCTGAGAACAAAGCTCTTATATAAACTTGAAGACTGAGAACAGAGGTCTTATACAAACTTGAAGCCTGAGAAAAAAGCTCTTATACAAACTTGAAGACTGACAACAGAGGTCTTATACAAACTTGAAGTCTGAGAACAAAGCTCTTATACAAACTTGAAGCCTGAGAACAAAGCTCTTATACAAACTTGAAGTCTGAGAACAAAGCTCTTATATAAACTTGAAGCCTGAGAACAAAGCTCTTATATAAACTTGAAGCCTGAGAACAAAGCTCTTTTACAATCTTGAAGCCTGAGAACGAGGCTCTTATACGAACTTGAAGCCTACGAAAGAGGCTCTTATACAAACATGAAGCCTGAGAACAAAGCTCTTATACAAACATGAAGACTGAGAACAGAGGTCTTATACAAACTTGAAGCCTGAGAACAAAGCTCTTATACAAACTGAAGACTGAGAACAGAGGTATTATACAAACTTGAAGACTGAGAACGAGGCGCTTATACAAACTTGAAGACTGAGAACAAAGCTCTTATACAAACTTGAAGACTGAGAACAGAGGTATTATACAAACTTGAAGCCTGACAATGAGGCTCTTATACAAACTTGAAGCCTGAGAACAAAGCTCTTATACAAACTTGAAGCCTGAGAACAGAGGTCTTATACGAACTTGAAGCCTGAAAAAGAGGCTCTTATACAAACTTGAAGCCTGAGAAAGAGGCTCTTATACGAACTTGAAGACTGAGAATGAGGCTGTTATATGAACTTGAAGCCTGAGAACAAAGCTCTTATACAAACTTGAAGCCTGAGAAAGAGGCTCTTATACGAACTTGAAGACTGAGAATGAGGCTCTTAAACAAACTTGAAGCCTGAGAAAGAGGCTCTTATACAAACTTGAAGACTTAGAACGAGGCTCTTATACAAACTTGAAGCCTGAGAACAAACCTCTTATACAAACTTGAAGACTGAGAACGAGGCTCTTATACAAACTTGAAGCCTGAGAACAAACCTCTTATACAAACTGAAGACTGAGAACAGAGGTCTTATACAAACTTGAAGACTGAGAACGAGGCTCTTATACAAACTTGAAGACTGAGAACAAAGCTCTTATACAAACTTGAAGACTGAGAACAGAGGTCTTATACAAACTTGAAGCCTGAGAACAAACCTCTTATACAAACTTGAAGACTGAGAACAAAGCTCTTATACAAACTTGAAGACTGAGAACAGAGGTATTATACAAACTTGAAGCCTGACAATGAGGCTCTTATACAAACTTGAAGCCTGAGAACAAAGCTCTTATACAAACTTGAAGCCTGAGAACAGAGGTCTTATACGAACTTGAAGCCTGAAAAAGAGGCTCTTATACAAACTTGAAGCCTGAGAAAGAGGCTCTTATACGAACTTGAAGACTGAGAATGAGGCTCTTATATGAACTTGAAGCCTGAGAACAAAGCTCTTATACAAACTTGAAGACTGAGAACAGATGTCTTATACAATCTTGAAGACTGAGAATGAGGCTCTTAAACAAACTTGAAGCCTGAGAAAGAGGCTCTTATACAAACTTGAAGACTGAGAACGAGGCTCTTATACAAACTTGAAGCCTGAGAACAAACCTCTTATACAAACTGAAGACTGAGAACAGAGGTATTATACAAACTTGAAGACTGAGAACGAGGCGCTTATACAAACTTGAAGACTGAGAACAAAGCTCTTATACAAACTTGAAGACTGAGAACAAAGCTCTTATACAAACTTGAAGCCTGAGAACAAAGCTCTTAGACAAACTTGAAGCATGAGAACAAAGCTCTTATACAAACTTGAAGCCTGAGAACAAAGCTCTTATACAAACTTGAAGCCTGAGAACAAAGCTCTTAGACAAACTTGAAGCCTGAGAACAAGCTCTTATACAAACTTGAAGACTGAGAACAGAGGTTTTATACAAACTTGAAGCCTGAGAACGAGGCTCTTAGACAAACTTGAAGCCTGAGAACAAAGCTCTTATACGAACATTAAGCCTGAGAACAAGCTCTTATACAAACTTGAAGCCTGAGAACAAACCTCTTATACAAACTTGAAGACTGAGAACGAGGCTCTTATACAAACTTGAAGCCTGAGAACAAACCTCTTATACAAACTTGAAGACTAGCAATAACGTAACTGAACGAAGTACAATA